>NW_015540838.1:1786-33716 GCF_001515605.1 Sinocyclocheilus anshuiensis | reverse complement strand
TTTTAATTGTGATGATTTTGGCTCACATTTAACAAAAACTCACCAATTCACTATCTCAACAAATTAGAATACTTCATAAGACCAATAAAAAAAACATTTGTAGTTAATTGTTGGCCTTCTGGAAAGTATGTTCATTTACTGTACATGTACTCAATACTTGGTAGGGGCTCCTTTTGCTTTAATTACTGCCTCAATTCGGCGTGGCATGGAGGTGATCAGTTTGTGGCACTGCTGAGGTGGTATGGAAGCCCAGGTTTCTTTGACAGTGGCCTTCAGCTCATCTGCATTTTTTGGTCTCTTGTTTCTCATTTTCCTCTTGACAATACCCCATAGATTCTCTCTGGGGTTCAGGTCTGGTGAGTTTGCTGGCCAGTCAAGCACACCAACACCATGGTCATTTAACCAACTTTTGTAGCCAAATTCCTTGACACGTCTTTGTGTGGTGGCTCTTGATGCCTTGATCCCAGCCTCAGTCCATTCCTTGTGAATTTCACTCAAATTCTTGAATCGATTTTGCTTGACAATCCTCATAAGGCTGCGGTTCTCTCGGTTGGTTGTGCATCTTTTTCTTCCACACTTTTTCCTTCCACTCAACTTTCTGTTAACATGCTTGGATACAGCACTCTGTGAACAGCCAGCTTCTTTGGCAATGAATGTTTGTGGCTTACCCTCCTTGTGAAGGGTGTCAATGATTGTCTTCTGGACAACTGTCAGATCAGCAGTCTTCCCCATGATTGTGTAGCCTAGTGAACCAAACTGAGAGACCATTTTGAAGGCTCAGGAAACCTTTGCAGGTGTTTTGAGTTGATTAGCTGATTGGCATGTCACCATATTCTAATTTGTTGAGATAGTGAATTGGTGGGTTTTTGTTAAATGTGAGCCAAAATCATCACAATTAAAAGAACCAAAGACTTAAACTACTTCAGTCTGTGTGCATTGAATTTATTTAATACACGAGTTTCACAAGTTGAGTTGAATTACTGAAATAAATTAACTTTTCCACGACATTCTAATTTATTGAGATGCACCTGTACACTCTCTGGCTATATGAATAAAATAAAATGGATAACTGTACACATTCATTTGCACTTGCTTCCTAATAATTTTTGTGTGAGTTGCAAGGTGCTAAAAATCTGTAATTTTCAATTACAGATTTCACTATACTCTTAAAAAAATAAAGGCTACAAAAGGGGGGTTTGTGGCAATGCCATAGAAAAACCATTTTTGCTTCCCCAAAAAACCTTTCAGTCATGAGTTTTTAAAAACCATTTATTTTTTGTGTGACTTTTTAAAAATCTAAAGAACCTTTTTTCACTATAAAGAACCTTGTGGAATGGAAAGATTCCATGGATGTTAAAGGTTCTTCATGGAACCACAGATGCAAATAAAGAACTAGATTTTTTTTTTCAAAGTCTAGAACTGGTTTAATTTATCACCTTTAAATATGAACAGCACAAGAAGTACAATTACCCAAATTTAAATAGGGAAACTTTATTATTAGGGTGATTGTCAAAGTCAAAATACTAATACTAATACCTAAAGTCTCCATAATATTGTGGGTTGTAGATATGACTCAGGCCCATCTTTCAATGTCAGTCAAAGGGATTGTTTTCACTAAATTATTGCCCAATAATCATTAATATGATTTTTAAATCTCTCTTCAAAAAGGAACACAACTTGAGGAATCATTTATGTTTGTAGCACTGTGCAGGAGAGTTATGTGCCAATGTTTAATATCTATAGCTAGGGATTTTAACAGACCCATTAACATAAGTATGAGCAAATGTAATTAATTAGAGTTATTCCAAAGATCAATAAATCAAATACCTGACAATGCTGAAAAACTGGTACTAAAACTTAATAGCATTTATTTTTCAACATTCAACAAAACACTGTTAACCATAATACGTCCAAACGAGTACAGATTTGTTTTAAAATTAAACCAAATGCTACATACAAAACCAAAACACAACAGTCCTGTTCTAAAACACGTTCAGTTTAGATTTGCTTTCTGCTCCATGTTAATTACTTTCTTTCATTGGTATAAAAGAATACCATTGAAGGAGGGAAAGCGCTATCATTTTGGCTCCCACAACAAACAATTAGCCCTCCTTTCTTTTTCTAGCATTCAGAAACATTTGAGAGAGAGAGAGAGAGGGAAGATGTGAAAGAGAGGTGATGGGTGATGCTCTTTTATTGGTCTTGTCATGTGCATGAAGGCTCGGTGGGCTTTTTGTCTGCCGTGCCTGTGTGAGATTGTGCTCACCTTAAACAACAGAGAGACTCTAGGGCCTCTTTGGCCTTTCAGGCCCAATAGAAGACGCACCTTAGGGGGCCATTTAAGCCTGAAAAGAGGCCTGACAACCCTGTGCAGCTCTGTGGGGCATCAATAAATGCTGACATATTGACTCTCTGTGCCCAAGCGCCACTGGAAAATTTTGCCTGAATATGAATCCATTTAATGGCAGGGAAAAGGGGGCGGCAGTGCAGACAGACAGCCAGAGGGACACTCTAAGGATGGCTTGTGTCTCTTGGGTTCAAATGCTCTGGAATGTGGTGATGGAAAAAGAGTTTTGACAATAAAACTATAACTATTGACAGATAGTTAAAGAACAGAGAAGACAGAACTGGTTAGGATAATAAGACCTACTTTGGACATCACGCTAAAGAAATCATGTTTTGCTGACGTTATCAGATCGACACAGAACATGAATGTGAAGATCACATCTGTTCTGCTGTATTAGCTGAATTTCGCTGCACTGCTATTTAAGAACAACTTCGAAATGGTTCTTAAAATATCTTTAGGCAATTAGGGGGGGAATTCTTTAAAAATATGTGCAGCGCAGTCGATTTGCTGGGAAGTGCTGACTTAACTTGGTCAATGGAAGGAGGGAGAGAGTTCTAATTCAGTTTCTTGCTGCGAGAAACTGAAAGGCAGGTGTCCGTTTACTTCCCACCTCATTCTTTCTTTTATTACCGAGTTTTCATTTCCTGGGATTGAGATCTCGCTGATTGAGGTCAAAAGCAATCAGCACCGTGGAACTTAATCAAATATCTAAAAGGTGAGAAAGATGGCAAAATCAGCCATTTAAACTAGCATGCCTATAGCTTATTAAACTATAATGTGTGTGTCAGAGGGAAAAAAAAAGACACGAGCATACCTCAACCTTCAGCACATTTTAGTTGGAACAAGAGTCTGTATGTAAGATTTTACCTGCCCCAGATAATATACATTCTCATCCCTTTACTCAGGCCTCACCAACTGATAAAAATTGTGTTTTACTTAGTAACTTGTAAATTTCATAAATAATTACAAAGAAAGGGCAAGTAACACATTTGAAATAAACATTAAAAAAGTAGTGTTTTTTACAACTTCGAAAAATCATTTAGTGCGCATGAACTTTCTTTATTCTGCTGAACACAAAAGAAGATATTTTGTCCAAACAATGAAAGTCAGTAGGGTACAATATCATAATTGGTGCATTTTCTTTCATTGTATGAGTAAAAACAGCTGAAACATTCTTCAAAATATCTTCTTTTGTGTTGCACAGAAAACAAGAAAAACATACATAAATGAGATGAGCGTGAGTAAATAAATTTTCCTTTTTTAAGTGAAATATCCTTTTAAATTCTTCACATAATAGACATTACAAGCAGCTCTGACACAAATGCACAAAATGCCATTGTTAATATCCATTGTCTAGTCGTTGAGTCAAAGGCGGAAACATTGGCCTCAGATAAAAGTTTCCTTGCATTACTGCAATAAAGTAAATTTGCAGAAAACTTTATGCTTCTCCATGTGAGGCCTTGCCTGTAAATACTGGGGGTAAAACTGCAGCTGAACTTAATTCCATCCTCACAAAGATGTTTGTGTTATCATGGCATTATGTCTTAGCAAACTACCATTTATTAAATGCAAAGCCTTTATCCGCTTTTCCCACAGCGGTGGCGTGCGTCTCTTCTCGAGATAAAACCGTTGCATAAACAAAAAAATGCTGAGTGTCAATTTTACCACTGACTTAGCTTATGGGAAATAAATCTTAATATATCAATGTGAGCTTTAAGTGGACAGCCTAGGGCTTAAATGCAAATGGCAAAAGTGAAAATAAATAATAATAAAAAGGCATAATCTTACTTCCAAAAGAAAAGCAGATAAATAATCAGAGATGAAGAGAAAGTGATTTGAAATGCATCCACATGCAGTAGTGCTTCTTAAAGAAGAAAAAAGCTTTTCTTTGAGCACTCTGTCAAAACGCAGACCCTATAACACATAAATGAGGTGCATGATGTCTTTACATGCCAACGCGGTAAACACAATTTAATGGAGGCCGTAATAACTCAACGTTGCAACCAGAACACTTGTTTTTAAATGACAAATCTCATATCAACAGATGCAAAAAAAAACTGTGAGCAGCACTTGCTTTTGTATACTGCAGGGTGAGAGAAAAAAAGTCAATGTGGAAAGAGTAGCCTGAAGAGCAACTGACAATGGCTGCATAAATAAGCCCATTAGTTAAAAATGTACGACAAGTGCCCTGTTTGAAGCCTGCGTGGGGAGAGGGGAGCGGGATAGACTCCCTCACAGCTGCCTGGCCCCTCTGCAGCTCTCACACTGCCCCGCACATTCACCATTTAAGTTGGTGGAAAAAATCTGAGCAAATTTCTGATTTGCAACACTCTAGGAACATGTTTATTGTCTTTGTGCAAGTGCAAAACACACACATAAATAAAGCTAATGAAGAATCTCGGGGTGAGGCTGCTAAAGAGCATAAAATGGGACATTTTATGGCCATAAGTAGCGTGGGCTGATGGTGATTTTTAAGCCATTGGACCATGTTGTTCGGCACTAATCATAGGACTGATGCGCCGCAATTGCCCTCCTCACTTAATTACTGTTACCTATTAAATGGCCATGCTTCTTTAGTCATCAAAACTGGACAGAGTTTTAAGGGTATTTTTATGATTTGAGCATATTATGGAAATGCCACCTGTTGTATTCCTAATCATGGTCTTTACAGATTGAAAATCTAACTTCCACCATGAGATATTGAGGGTTAAAGGCCTTTTATGCAACTGCACTGACTTTTTATCTTGTGACTAAATTATTCCTTAACTATCAAATCAACAGTCTTATATTTTCATAGTGCATATATTTTCACAGGTAACACTTTATTTTAAGGACCAATTCCCACTACAAACTCATTGCTTATTAACATGCATATTACTAGCATATTGGCTGTTTATTAGTACTTATAAAGCTCATATTGTTGCTTTATTCTGCATGACCATATTTTAGGCCCTGTTTACAACCCATACCTAAAGTTAATAACTACCTTACTTAAGCAGCAAATTAGCAGTTTATTGAGGGGAAACTCTTAGATAATAGTAAATATGTGTTCCCTATTCTAAAGTGTTACCAAACAAAGTTCTGCAGTGAAGGCTTAAATCAATTTTCACTATGAATTCTGTAACATCTTATCCATTAAACACAAATTGCACAAAACACTAAAACAACTACAGCTTATCATCAGTGTAACTTGCTATAATTAGGGCAGTGATGATGAAACCATGGAAATCACTTGTTTGTACACGTACTCCGTTTCTGAAAGACTTGTTTTTGGAGCTGGCAATGTGAAAGCCATTCAGGAACAAGTACATTTTCAGCCAAAACTAAATTGCTTTTATTCATGTCTAAACAGAGTCGACATTGTGGACTGGAGGAGAATGCAATTATACTTCTCATGCCAGAAAGAAAGCAATGCATGCTTCTTCAACTTTCACTAGCCTCTTTATGGGTCCTCAATAAATAACTCATTATGGACTTGAATACATAACATATGTATTATATATAAAAAGTACTTAGTTTTTTTTATTAACCATAAATGTAATCTTTCCTTAAACTGGCCCTTTCTTTGTTTTCAACATCTGACTGCCTCAACCTGTTCTGCTAAACAGATAAGACAAACATCAGACACTGCCAATAAGTGTCACAATGTTCTGAACCAGTTTAAATAATATAAACTAAATAACTAAGTAAATAAATAAATACATACATGCATAAAGTTTTTTTATGTCTGATCAATAAGCATTTGAATATAAAGAAATACAATTTTGTTTTAAATTATTTTAGTTTATATTCCTATTTTATTGCTATATTAGTAATACTATTTTAGTAGGCTACTATTTAACTATGGCACTAAAAGTTGAAAAATTAAACACACTGCCTGTCTAAACTTTGAAAACTTTAAACCTTTACATGGAAGCCCTATAAATCCCATTGCCTGCATTAAGACAAAATTCAAACCCTACAAACAGGCAATTTCAAGTCATTCACTTGGAAAATGCTCTGTTTAAAACGTCAAAAGGAGGGTGACTCTTTTCTTTTGCTCTTAGATTACCATATTTCTCTCAGGCTTGTGACACCTGCAGCCCACTGAGGGCGTGCAGAACATAGGACTTTACTTCAAACAGTCCAAAGGCTGTGGGTTTGGGTATTGACTGGGATTGAGCTCGTCCCAGCTTGGACCCTCCTACCGCAGATGTACATTAATGCAGGAAAAAATACAAATCTGGGCAGCAGAAAGAAAGGCAGTTCCTTTTAACATGCCGTTGTCTAGCTTGATCGTGTCAGTTTGAGGGAGCCCATTCAAAGGTATTCATGCATCTGCCTTTGAGGAACAATGGCAGCTAGTTTATAAACTGTCCCTTTTGGCTGCCTAAAGGCTTTAGACGGCATTGTTTTGCTCCTCTTAATAAACTTTTGGAGGAGTTCATCAACTTGCCTGAATAGCCAACGCAGAGAGGCCCAAGACACAAAATAACAGACGGTTGGCTTTTCCCTTTTCTTTATCCCTTTTGAAGTGACTATCTTTAAATCAGGAAAGAGGACTGTCAGATCGACACCAGAATAATTTTTGCTCAAACAAAAAAGCAAACGGCCAAAGGAACAAAAGTTAATTCACAGAAGAATGGAGGACTTGACTCTTTAAAAGAAACTGATAAAGGTGCACCTTGAAACATAGTCTTAACTCTTCAACATCACATGATAGATTTGTTCCTACAATAATTAATGAGCTAAATGATAATTAATGGCCTCCATTATGCAAATCTTGATGGGACTTTAGTCAGAGCAGATTCATTTCAAGGCGGCTATTTTATTTAAAAGTTTTTGTCTTATAGGTCAGCTAAAAACAAGTACATACTGTAAAATAACAGACTTCAGGCCTGAAAAATATTACATCGAAAGAGACATTAATATGTTCTGCTTTTAAATTTTATGTAGTATAAATGAAAGAAAGTAGATAAATTTCAACTGTATTTACTCCATAATATAACATACATTTTGTCTTAAAACTTAAAACAAATAAACACAAATTATGGTCAATATTTCGACATCCATTTTCAATACCACTTTCCACGGAGTCCATTCCATTAATTTTGTCTACTCAGTGACCCTACAATGATAGCATTTATTTAGCATATTTGTACACGGACACCTGCAGTGAATAAACACTGCCTGAGCAAATTCTTATTTGCACAAACACTTATGTGGACCTATACGTTTCAACATTTGTGCTCAAAACGTTATAAGATCTATCGGTAAAAGGTTACTTTTCCTTTGGTCTGTTTATGAGTGCCCTGAACCAGGTTTGGCACTGCTGCTTTGTGGAAGGAGTCCCTTTTGTTAGCTGATCAGTCTCCCATTGGGTCTCCAGACAGGATTCTTGGCATTTGTCGGCAAAAATGAAAGCAGGATTAAGGAATGGCTACTGAACACTCCATGGTAAAGGAGTGGGCAGCAATTCCCCCGATTCAAACCCCCCTCGTCCACTTTGGTAACTCCTCTTTTAGTATATTTGTATTCCCAAAGAGGCCATTAAAGCTGGTTTGAAAGCGATACGAACAATAAGATCAAAATCAACAAGTCGAGTCGTATGTTGAACGTTTGCTAGTCTAGTTTCTTTCAATTGAACACCATGGGGCAATTAAAGCCTGAATGCAGTGGGGAAGGTGCCTGTGAGGAGAGATGTGTTGATGATATGTGTGAGTGGTGATACATATATAAACTGCCATTTTGGCCATTAATTCCGTATGCTTTATTCTGTGTATATCCTGTGTTATGAAATATGTTTATTTAACAAGCCTCTTGTAGTCAAAAATGTTTTTTATTCTATACATTCATGATATTTTATATAGGCTATCCTGCTATAAAAAAAATATGCTACATACACGTTGTTTCAGAAATAAATTGTTTAATTTAGTTTTATTTAATTAAATGGTTTGCAAGCAATTCGCTTTGCCTATTTCTAACTTGAATGGTATTAGCGTCTCTTTGGACTAATGGACGAAACATCCAAGTCTTTATATGGGATCACCAAGAGTTCCGTGCTCTTCCAATTATATAGGGCAACGTACAGCACTAAAGCGATGGCGAGCCCAGGGCATCAAAACACTTTTGTGACATTACATAGGAAGCCCGGAGGCCAATTTTATTGGTGTCAGCAGGAGTTTTTCCTAGTCGTTTTGTTCTTTTGGTCCAACAGGATGCCCCCCACTCTAATCTCGGTGAATGACATGCATTTTTGACCATCTAATTGTTTGATTTCCCAAAACATCCCTTGTGTTGACGGTATACGCAATTGTCAAGACATAATTGAAAACTTGTTGGTTTCATTTTATATCTGGCGACAACGAAGTTGGATCTATAAAGTTACTGAGTATAAAAGGATTATATGCTTGCTTTTTATGCGAAGTAAAAAACCCACATGATATCCAAAAGCCATTCGCATAGGCTAATATGTGCGCTGAGATAGTCCTTGTCCCACATGGCAAGAAATACTTTAATTAATAGACAGGACGTCTTGAAAGCAGCACTGGCAGTCTGTAATATGATGAACTGCCATTGTCGTGGTGTCACCACAAATGTTTCCGATAAGAAAAAGCACCCAAGGATCAAAGACTATAAGCCTCTCAATTTCCTCCAGACGCCTCTACTTTTCTGCACCTACTTTCTATTTTTTTCGCGTTTTTCTCTTTTTCTCTCTCCCTTAAACATCTGAAACACACAAAATCCTCTTCACTGCATCTATAGGATCCGCCCCAGGTTAACAGGTCAGCAAAGCTGTTGAAAATAATTGCATATTAATATTCCGTTGCGGGAGGACTTACGCAATCTTTCGACATTTTAAAAATGATTAACGTCAAATGTCATTCGTACAGACTGACTCTAATGACACGCTATTTAGACACATTAAGTCAAGTATTTACGGCTTTTTGTCGCATCCGATAACATATTATTTAGATATAGGCTAAATATAGCTATAGCCTATATTAAACAATCCATAGACAATATTTAATAAATGATAGACGGAAACAATCCGTCAAAACTATCCCAAAACGAATTAAAAGAGAGCAGTGTAAGAATTTATAGAAGAAAAGCTGTCAAAAACAGAAGGACACTACTGGATTCGACGTTTTCCGATATTCGATTCGTTCCACGAATTAAGGACCTGGATTTGGTGCAGGCCTGGTTTTTGTATGAACTTCATCCCGGGTGGAAAATAATTTCCTCAGCAAAGTGCAGGACTGATGTTAACCAGCATGTAATTCAGTTACACTGCAAATATTTTACAAGGCAACGCCGTTGAAACTAAACGGGTGCTGTGGTGTCATGACCTGTGGATTAGCATATTTCACAGCATAGTCTCATCATTAGACGATGACCTTGCAAAGAGATTGGTTAGACAAACGCCAGACTTGTTCTATTAATTTGCACTATTGTTACAATCCATCATTACTGCCCAACAACAGTTTTATCATATTTATGTGCATTCTAATTACAGCTGCTGCGACTAATAATAGCAGGGAACGCTTTACACAGCAGGGCAGTAACAACATATTTTGATTAATTACTACAGTGAAAAGAACAATGAATAATTACCAGAATCTCCATAAAGCTCTTGCACATTAACAACAGTTCATTTGTATTAATCAGTAATTCTGTGAATATACATTTATTTAAATAATGTATTGTAAAGTCTGACCTATTGGCTAATAATAATAATAATAATAATAATAATAATAAATTACAAAAACGCTCCCTCTCCCAAAATTCTAATGAAATGTGTTGGGTAGCAGTGTGGGGAAAGGGGAGGTTAATCCGAGTTTAATACATTGATGCAGAGCGCAGGACCGCGGCTGTGATGATTGTGTTATCTCTTCCCAACATTTGGGTCTCCCTCAATTTCAGCCCAGCCAAATAGCTGCGAGAACGTGCAGATGGAGTGACTCTCGATGCCTGAGGAAAAATATTAATAGCTAAATAACTTCCCCATACTTTCACTAAATCTCTCTCTCTTTCATTCGCTCTCTCTCTCCATTCCAGATGGATTTGTTTGAAGTGGTCTCCCGACTCATCCTATGGTTTCTTTTCTTCAAACGAGGCTTATTTCAAAGTCTCAAATATACAGTATAACTTTAGTTTCTCTACAAATATCTGGGAACTATTACCCGCGTGCCAACACCTTTCATTCTCTCGATGTAATTGGTCTTTTGCAGCATTCTCAAAATGAATGTTCCGCCAAATGCACATAGGAAAATTATATTTTAATTCTTTCGATTTTATTCATTGAGTTTCTTCTGTAAATATCAGGCCTATAACTCTTGTTCAAATGTGTTCGATTTCTCAAGCCAAACGATTCATTTTCAGCGTGGTCACTCAACGAGATAACTGAATATGCGTAGTGCCACTGCCACCCTAAGGACTTGTAGAAAGAGTCATCTTTTTAGTAATTTACCTAGATCAGGTAAGAAATGCAGGTAATCCACTGATTTGTTTAAACGATCTTTTGCGTTGTTCTGTGGGATTAGTCCCTGAAAGCCAAATGGTTTAATCAACTGAGGCTGAATGGGGAATCAGTCGATCTCCACTAATTGGCTGACCATTTTTTCTCTGGGTCAAACTTAAGTTTTAAACCTGCATGATTATGGCCAAACAGTAGTGTTTGGTTATGAAGCCAGGAGTCATTTCTCTTTGTTCAATAATTTCACACCCATAGTAATACAAAACTGCTCAATTTGTCCACAAATGGCGTGCTCGGGGTCTCATTCTTTTGCTATGTGTTTGTGCGTCAAATCAACTAAAATAGACCAAAATACAATAAAGCAATATTATCAAATAAATATACGAACAAGTGTGAGGAAAAAAAAAGTACAATCTCATGAAGTTGTGCTGAGGGCTAGCCAGAGGGGGCCGTTTAAAGATGAAAGCGAAGAGAAAGAAAAGGCTCAATTTAATCTGCTTTAAAACCTTTCAAAATAACGTTTGCTTGGAACTCAGAGAGTGAGAGCTGATTGGGGATAAATAAGTTTCTTACTACGCCTGTGAGCTACACACCCATCTCCAACACAGCCGCTTGTTCAAAAGACACATTTTCATTACGAACTCTAATAAGTCTTAACATTATTAAATGCCAGTTGGATGATCAAGTGAAACAAGCCCCGAGAAAAATCTTTTCAAGTCTGCAAAAAGATTGCATCTTAGCCCCATCTCGTTTGCATGACACCGTAAAGCTAAAATGTAAAAAGACATTTCACAAAATGTAAGACAAATGTTGAGTGATTTTGGAGATGTAAAAAAACATTACTGATATTTATACAAATTATTCATGAATCCTAGCAGATATGCATGCATTCATCAGATTCAAATGTTCATATTCTTAATGCACAGCGTTTAGGGCAATAGCAGAAAATTCTAATCACGGATTGTCACTTTGTATATCCGTAATCCAATAGCTGTGGCTCCTGCTGGCCGGTGAATCTGTCCACAGAGGTTGCATGAGGGTTTTGAGTTTCGCGCGCAAGCACACATACACAAACACAAACACGGGTTCCAAAAACAATACAAATGCAGATCAATCGTGCACACGGTTATGTTAAAAGCCGCTGTAAATAATGCAGAAAAGTACGCATAATCCGCATCCTTTTCACGAACAAAGAAAAGCCCTTTGCAATATTTAAAAATTGGAAGAAAAAAAATGATGTGCTGTTCCTAACAAAAAAAAATATAACCCGACTATTTTTTTTTTTTTACAAATAACCATACGCGTAAAAGACGAAACGGGTACCTCCTACCTCTAAACCACCTCTCTAAAGGTCAGCTAAGAAGCACAATAGTGATTCCAAAAAGAGCAGTGGGCATTTCCAAACAAGAATAAAACATTTTGCACCCTCCAAATCTCATTCTATTCCAACAGACGATTCCATAATATTACAAAACTATCTACCAGCAGGGTGTATTGAATAATTCATCTCTCTATAGTTCCCATCTTGGCCTTTTGTTAAAAGTTTCCCCCCCTTTACGGATTTCTGAATGTGAAAGGAAGGGTTCATTCCTTCTTTCGAAGCCTTGCATTTAGGCTTTGCTTTGTAGCAGATTCCTCGCTCCAAAAGAGCTTCAGTGCAGCAGAGATCTTTGGACTGAAGTTCATCTTCAAGCGTAAAAAAAAAAAAAAAGACTATCACAAAACCGACAATGTTTTGTTTACTTCAAAAAGACAATCGTAATGTTTGCTTAATTTAAGTATTTTTTCTACCGAAATATTAACATAGGCTATTCTGGACAAGACAATTAAAAATGAGCTAAAATAGACGGTTGCATTATTTCATATTAGCGTGCAAATCTGAATAACAAAAATTAAAAAAAACTAAAGATAATTAATATTATTACAGAGTTGTTACGGGAAATACTTGTTACCAGTTGCCAGATGGAAAGGTCTGTTAATGTGCGAATAAACGTGCCGAATTATCTCGAGAACCAGCGGGCAATGTTGAATTTATGGGCTGTAATTGATATTGATTGCCACATCGGTCATCTGTCAGTTACCGTTTTCAAGGGACCGTTTACTCCGCGTCACATGAGCCTGTTGTACAAATAGATCAAGGCCTAAATACCATCCGTCAGAGCCAGTATAAATACACACTAAATCAACCCCCACAACTAAATCAGCTGAACACAAAAAGCATACACCGATTTAATGTACAAATTTAATGTGCAGAGTAAAAGCCCAAGAAACTCAAGCGCAAAGTTTATTTAGACAAGGTGTTTTTTTCTGCATACGGTTAAGATAAAATTAAAATGATTTACCTTTGTCTCCCAGTATGCCGTCAATGCTGTGCTTAGTTTTTTTCTCCCCACTGTCATCCTTTTTGTCACAATCGTCGTCATCGTCTTTTTTGCCAAACCGCGCACGAAGAACCCGGCTGATAGAACTTACTGATGGGATCATTAAAAATAAATAAATAAATAACTAAATAAAAGGACACACAGTAAACAAAATATAGTATAATAATAATAATAATGTGAAGTAAATACATTATATTCGTAATTTATAATTAATATTGTTATAATAAAATAACAATATAATAATACGTAATCAATTATCACTCATTTAATGGCTAAAATGAGTGTGATAGAAATTACGCTGCAGGTATTAGATGAGGTGATGTGGACATGATAAAAAAAGGGGCTGCTTACCAGATGAGGCCTCACCTGAGGGAACTGTACTTCTGTCACACACACCGTCCTTCAACAGTTTATCCCGAATCTCCCAACTGAACATGCCGGGATTTTCACGCTTGTATTCTTCGATTCGTTTTTCCACGTCAGGTGTTGCCACCTGCTTTTGTGTTTGATTGAAAAGGCGAGAAAATGCGAAGAGAAAGAAACAAAAGGAAGTATGGGTTAAAAGAAAAAAGACAGCAGAAAGAAACAAAAGGAAGTATGGGTTAAAAGAAAAAAGACAGCAGAACAAACTTTAGCACAAATTGTACATAATGTGTTTCCGTTCCCTTTCCTTATCAACTTTTCTCAAACGATTTAAAATGAAATATTTAATTAGCTTTGGAAATAATGCAAAACACATCCTGCATATAATAGAATAAAAATGGAAATAAATAAATAAATAATCATAATAATAATAAATATCTTAATAATAATAGGCTATACTTACTCTGGGTTTGCTTCCTCCTATTGCTCCAGGACGGATCGAGCCAGTTTCTTGATACCGGCAGAGGATTTTGGACACACAACCGTGGGAAACGCGAAGTTGTCGGGAGATCATGCAGGGACGGATGCCGTGGTGAGCCATTTCAACTATTTTGTGGCGGATATGATTTGGCAAAGGCCTGCCATTGATGAACACTCCGCCAAGCTGATTCACTCGACCTTGACCCAGAGGAGTTGAAACTGCAGTAAAGAAATGGGAATTAAATCTAACTTTGGCTAGCTTTCACTTAAAGTTCAGATTTCAAGTTTAACCTCTTAAAATGCGTATCTTTTTTTCCCTCAAAAGTAGGATTAAAAATAATAACAATAATAATTTTATCATTGATAGGCTATACGAATATACCAATAAACATCAGAAGCAAATAGTAGAACCACACTGTTTAGTTTAACTATCTGTTAAAATAATAATAATAATAATAAATTGTTTTATTGTTCTAATAAAATAAAAAAAGAATAATTTAATTAGAATCTGGCAAATTGGTCAACATTCGCAGGTGTCTTGAGATGCGCTAAGAATTCCTGTCAATTAATAAAAGAAAATCAAGCAGAGAATTTTGCTTAATGTAATTTAACAGATTGCTCTTGAGCGGTCCTCTCGGCCTCGATGCGTTCTGCTTCATTATTTTATGCACTCGATGTTGTTCAAATGTTAGTCTAGAGTGCATTCTGGATCCACTTGCGCCACTAGATCAGTTCAACAAATCTTACAGGGACGGACAGGCTTAATATATTGAAGTTTTATTTTAACTACTTAAACACAAGCATTGCCAGCAACAAAATGGACCCTTTTTTGTTTTTTAATTCTGGTGCACTTAATATGCACATAATATGCACACGCGTTCTGCTCATTCAAATGTGATAAAGCCAGTAACCGTTTACTAATATATACACACACACATTTTAAACTTGAAGCAAAAACGAAAATCGGACACAAATAGCCTAATTCAGTCGAGGTGTACTCACAGGTGTAATATAGACTACACTTTAAACTCTTCAAAAACCTTTTTGGCTAGAAAAAATCTGTAGGCCTGGTATTAATTACAACAATTAATCACAGTAAAACAAAGTACCTAACAACTGTCCAACCAACCTTCCAAGGGGAATCCAGTGTGGGGATAGTTGTGTCCTGGAGCCGGTCGCATCATTCGCGGTACTGTTCCTGGTAAAGATGACATTCTACTTTTAATAAATGACGAAGCACAGTAAGGCTGATGTTTAAACTGCGAAAGCAAGTCCAGACTTGTTGATGAATGTTTCCTTAATGACTAAAATTCACTTAAGTCCTGTTTCAAAAAGGGGGAAATAAAAAAAAAATTGTTATCCAGCCACACTATCGCGGGGATGTGAAACCTCCAAAAAATCAAACAAAGATAAACAGTGTCGTTTGGTGCGGTGCGGAGGGGGTCATGAACAAAATAACTACCGCAAGAACAAGAAGCAGCGCGCGCCAGGGAGGGGGTACTCCAAACGCTCTCGAGTGAACAAAGGTTACTTAATTCTTTGCAGTGTTTTCTTAAAAGGTCTGATAGTTTTGGATGACAAAGTCTGCTTAGGGGTTGGGAGTAGTTGAAGTGGATAACTTTAGCGCGCGGTGTAGGAGGGGTGTTGCTCGCGCCGATGGGCTCTTGCGGTCTTCTTTTATTCATGTGGGCATGGAGGGGAGCAAGCAAGTTTTTTTCGACCAATCACAAAAAGCAGAGGGTAAGACAAACACACACGCACACGCGGAGTGCCTAGCTTTTCATTCATTTCATTAGATTGCCTTTGAGCAGAAAACAATGCAAACACTTGATCGATAGACTGCCATTTGTTGACAAGGCCTAAAAGTCATAAACTTATAAAACAGCAATTGTTTATATAAAATTATACTTAAATTATTATTTTTTTTTATATATAAAAGCATGAATAAGTAGCAACAGATAAGCTAATAATGTTCCCTAGGATTTCATGGGAATTGACGGAGCACTTCAATTATTTGTTTTATTAGTAGTCGTTTTAATCTTTTTAATTTAACACCACTCTCCTAAACATCTCACCACAACGACCAAACAAAGGGGGAAAAAAAACAATAATCAGAACCTAAACACACCAGCACTAAACTAAAAGGCAATACTGTCTTTTTTAAAAACATTAACCATTAGTTCTTATTGTGAGTAAGAAAAAATAGGTTAAAATAAGTATGAGCCTTATTAAATGCTATAGTAACCAACAAATCTCAGTCTTCAGATTAAATGATTAAAAGACAGCAATTTTGACAGCCATTTCTAAAACGTGAGGCTGATGAATGGCAAATAGCCTACGCTTAACAATACATTTCAATAATAAATCATAATAGTTATGATGCTTAATATCAGCAATTAATTTACAATAAAAAACAATAAATATTTTGTGACATTTTATATATTAAGCTATTTATATAATTATATAAATGTAATGTTATTTAAAAGTTATGTCACCTGAAATAGTTCTTAGGTTCTTGCATCAAATAATGATTCATTAAAACATTCATCCATATGAACACACATCGACAGTCCAAATCACATTCTACATATACTAGTCAGGAAGAATCGCATTAAATTATAACTTTTACAGTCCCATGATTAACCATTGCCAAACCTACGATTAGCAGTGATTGTTTAGGTATCCTGTTCGTGTGTGCAAAGGGATGCTTAAGAACATCAAACACTGGAATTCAACTTTAAGAACCGACAGGCAGTAATGACTTGAAAGCTGCGCTTTGTTGTTAACAATGGCATCGTTAATTTGTGTGCATTGCTGGTTAATATATACTTCCACATGGCTAAGCATGTCACATCCCAAGGGACCAGTAGCTTAATGCCTTTGTGGTCTCTTGCAGAAGTCGGAGTAAAACAAGACAGAATTGTTGTTGGCACTATTTATTTGGGCAAAGACTTCGCCGAATAGGCCTATGTCTATAAAGACCTATAGATATAAGATTAAGCTAAGATCAATTTTAGTACTTCAGTTGTGTCCAATATGTCTTTTTTTATGTCTACATTCGCAACCCAATTTTCTTGAAGATAATCGTCACTTCACTATCACATCACTCTTTCACATTGCACATGCAATATTTTTAAAAATACATTTTGTTCAGCAAGTAATCAGTTTAGTGAATTATTTAGTCTATTACACGCCATACAAAGCAAGTAGTCCTATAAAAAGTACAAGTTTTTTTCCAATTAGGTTGAATGTGCTTGCATTAAATATCATTTAAGAAACACACCGCTGAAACTTGCTGAAAACTAAATACTTCCTGAATACCCTTCTTTGACTTCTTTCTCTACAATAGTACAAGGAAATCTACACGACATGTATGTTGATTTACGTGTGGTCACTGTTGGCCTAATGTAATGTGCTGCTGCTGCATATACCTACAATAGGTCTTCGTTATCTACGAGTGACAAATTATAGGACGTGCCACCAGATGGCGATAAAGAACCAAAAATGTAATTCTTCAGGATTCTCTCAGTTTTATAGGTTTTCACTGTTTTATAATGTCCATAATGCACAGTCAAGCAAAAAGCGCTGGTTTCGTAACAAATACTGGCTGAGATTCCATGACTGTATATGGTACTGTAATCATATATAGTTAACTATTAACTATATATTAAAAGCTTTTAGAAATTGACACACAACTACAAACAATGTTTACAGTATATATACACACATCATTGGTGTCCTGTGGACACTGAAAAGAAGAGTAAGAGAAGTGAAAGCGCAGAGCTGCATATCTGAAGCATGAATGCAAGAGGAGAGCAAGCAAAGAGAGCGAGGGAGAGAGAAAGAGAGCAGGTGCACCAGATCACACAAAGCCCAGCAGACTAAGGTTGAGTTCAATATGACACTTTTAGCATTGGGGCAGAATAACATTCCAGCTGGAAGGATTTAAGGGTGTTAAATCACTGGCTTGGTAATGACATTTTGCCTTCATACATCACTGAAAGCAAGGAAAGGAATGTCTGTGAGGTAGTCCCGACTTTCTCACAGGCATTCCTACCCATTTCCACAGCACAGTAGTTTAGACTAATGTAAATGCTGATTGTCTAAGATACTTCAAAATAACTAGCAAAACAGACGAGGTCTGATGCAATAGCTTTTCAATTTTTTTTTAAATTTAACTCAGCTATTGAAAATATCAAATCTAGTCTTTAGAGGTACTAACTAGTAATTTAACCGATAAGGTTTAAATTACACACTACCATTCAAAAGTGGGGTCATAAGTTTGATAGGTTTATAGGTTAATTATATATATACACACTATATAATACTATTCAGCAAGGATGTGCTAAATTGATCAACGGTGCAGTAAATAATTTTGCATTGTTGCAAAAAAAAAAAACTATTTCTGCTGTTCTTTTGAACTTTCATCAAAGAATCCTGAAAACAAGTATCACCGTTTCCACAAAAAATATTATGCAGCACAACTGTTTTTAACACTGATAATAATAAATGTTTCTTGAGCACCAAATCATCATATTGGATGATTTCTGGATGATTTCTGAAGGATCATGTGACACTGAAGACTGAGTAAAGGCTGCTGAAAATTCAGCTTTGCCATGACAGGAATTTTAAAATAAATGAAAATAGGAAACATTTATTTTAAATTGTAATAATATTTCACAATAACACTGTTTTTACTGTATAAATGCAGTCTTGGTGAGCATAAGAGAGCTTTTGAATGATAGTGTAAGCCATAAAACATATTTCAGGCAAAAAGAGCTAAAACACAAGAAAATAAAAGGCTTTGAAATAATATAGAATATTACTCTCAATATTACTGTCACTAGCACGTCAGTCAATAAAATACTGCAAATTACTGTTGAATCGAGCTATCGGTGAAGTGGAAGGATCAGATAAAGTGACCCTGGTGCCCAATCAGAACAATAAACAATAAATAATGCAACATTTTTTGAACTACCATACATTTAATTCAATAAAATTGTACTTAAAAATTCTAAAAATCCTAAAGTTACACTCTATTTAATACAGCGCAGTTATTCCCTTGCAGGTACAGTTGAAAACTCACATCTCATAATAAAATAATGGAATTTAAAGTTTGGTCTAAAGACAGATATATTATTCTCTCTCCTCCCATCTTTTATTCAGACATAAAATGCACCATGAAGACTCTGAGGATGCCTCCATATGCCAAGCATGTGATCTTGTCAAGGAGCACCAAACCACTGCACTATGAACTCTTGTGTCTCATCCTCTCACACGATACCTCCCCTTGGTGGAAGTCTTTCATGTGCTGATGAGTGCTGTGAAGGCTGATGGGGGGACATGTGTGAGCATCAATAGGTCGTGACCGGGAAGGTCATGCTGCGTGGTGTGTTTCTTTCTCCCACAAACCTGAATACACTGAGACTGTTAACTACTAAATACAAACCAGGGGTCATGGGCAGGCATTTCTATAACTGAGCTGATTTGGGATCACTTTGTCACTCATAACCTGGTAAATAGTATCATGTATTGACCCTAGATGAACAATCTAGGAAACGAAAATCAGAATCAAGTATTATAGTGGCATTTGACACATTTTGGAATTCTGCAAGCCATATCATTAAATATACAATTATGACAAGTTATTTGGGTCAAGGACAAATCTGATTGTCCATGGAGAAAAAAAAAAGTTAAAATCATACACTGTCATGGCCAATACCACAAGTGTTTTTGGGTCAATGACACATCGATGACATAATCTACAATATAAAAAAAAAGCAAACAAAAAATTTTCATAAAAAAACTTTTATACCATTTTCAAGCAATCAATCAATCACCAATTACTTTGCACACCTGCAGGTGATCAATTGGTGTGTAGGACAAACGACCAAAAACAAGTCAAAAATCAAAACAAACATGAATGAATCCCGCACACTATCAGTACTTGCAAACATATCAAAAAAATAGATGTATTTATTATTATGAATAAATCTATTTTTTTATATGTTTGTAAGTACTGATAGTGTGGGGGATTCATTCGTTTTTGTTCTGATATCATTTTTTTTAAATGTCATGTGGTCTAACCTTCAGTTAAAAACATAACATCCTCACACCTTTAATAAATGTTTCAGTGTACACATCTTGATCATTATTTTCAAAAACGTTTTAAAAATATTTTTAAAGTAAAAAGTCTCTTTGCAAATATCATTATTTCATAAATATCAATAAGCTTTTGGTCATACCACATGACATTTTACCACCTGCACTAAACTTGAGTTTTCATAAAAAGGTTAAATTATCTGATATGTTCAAAGACTTATTAACCTAGACAGTCAAAATATCAAAATTCATTTTAATTCAGAAATTAAAAACATGCTCATCATACTGTAGAAAATGTGTTCAAGTATCATTGTAGGGGAGAATTTAATTTTTAATGTATTTTTGAATAAAATAACTGGTAGGACACACAAACAAATTGAGAGCCCCATGATTGACCCAAATTGGCTCAATTAAATACAAAAATGTTATGATACAGCATCATCTGAATCTCTTCTGTGTTTAGCAGAATGATGAGGGTAATCTATAGCAGGGGTTCCCAAAGTAGGGGTCACGAAGCCACAAGGAGGGGTCGCAAGATGATTTCCAGAAATCAAATGATTTTTTAAAGGATTAGAAATAGCATATTTTTCCCATAAATAAAAAAATTATAAGTTGAATTAAAAATAAAACTCCAACGTGGAGTTTTGTACTCCAGCATGTTGCCCACCCAACTAATTACGATTAATGTTGAAATGTAAGTAACGAGTAAATGACTATAAAATAATATTATTGTTGTTAGACTGTTGTGTTCCTTTGTGTTGTCATTATGCTATAAGTGCATGTGCGCCATTGTGCAAAACGTTTGTATACTTTAACCTCCTCAGAGGAAAGTGGGGGTCCCGAGGTACTGGCACTGTTATTTTGGAGGTCGTGGGCTGAAAATTTTGGGAACCCCTGATCTATAGGGCTGAACGTTCAGTAGCATGAGCGTGAGGTTACCTCCTCTAACAAGACATGTCTCAAGGTTTATCAGCATGTGATAGGCTGGTTGTTTTTGCCATAATCAGTTTGTCTGGACCTTCCCAGAAAATGTCAGAGAAGAAAGAGGTCTGTTTCATGTAGATGAAAGTAACATCCCCGATTTTACATGCTGCCCCAATTGGTTTCACTAAATCAATCTGAAAGACTAGTGCATGAAGAGAATCATTTGATGCCCCTTGTGGCTCTCCTTAACTGTGACTATTGCCCCTTGCGTGTGTACTTGCTCTTTTAAAAAAGTCTCATGAAGAGTTATGAAAAAATGAGTGCATAAATGGATGCATGATATTCTAGGGTCCAAGTTTTATAAAATGACTTGTCAGTTCCTGTTGGTAACTCTAAAACTTTGACTGAAAGAAATACACAACCTATGCTCAGCTTTACCACGCAAGTTCCTTTCTTAAACACCAAGACTTGAACCTTGATGTTTAATCTATTCATTTCATATGAAGTCATTTTTTATTGTCATTTTTATGATCAGACATGTAGAGCTCAGAGTAAACTCGGCCACATAACATTCTGCCAGTAAGGACAAATGAAAAAAGTGATTGTTAAACTATACCAATATTTCTAGAAAGCCTAAACATTGATTTAATCCCCATTTTTACCCTAATTAGTCGGAGTGAGTTGGCATGCATTAAACAGGGCATCAACAATGAATCAAATCAAATTACTCTGCAAAATTTGTCTCAATTTGTTATCATTCACTGTCCAGTGGCATGGAGGTTACAGCAAAACACTGAAACACAAACGTTAGTTCAAATGATAATCAAATTGAAGAAGAAAAATTTCCCAAATTCCTTAAAACTCAAGAAGGCCTTAGTTCTTATTTTAGAGATGGTAGATACTATTTATATATAAATATCAATTTATTTTGTGAAAAAAAATTAATAAAATACTTTTTACAATTTTGAATAAAATAAAATAAAAATACTTTTGAGATATCAGTCAAGATTTTTAAATAAATATTTTACCGTCTTCAATAACCTTAAGAAGTTCATTTTGAGATATCAGTTGAGACTGTAAAATAAAATAAATAAATTACGATCTTGACAGATGTTTTGTCTCCTAAATAAGTCAAGATTCTTTCATTAAATTTTGGCTAACCTTAATAATTATAATTGTGAGATATTTCACTTTGAGATTATCACATGGGGCAGGATGTAGTCTGAAAAAGTAAAAGCTCTGTTTTTAGTTTTTAATCAAATCATATTTTGTCACATTGTGAAGGCAGAAATAACCACACGCAATGTGAATATACTGTAGCAATCAGGACTTGTGTAATAAAACTTACTTTTGCGACCAGCCAACTAAACACATCTTTAGTTTGCGAAAGCGCTGTAGACATAGCTAATTTAGTATGGTGGTGTATTTTTTGCACTTTTCAGAGTGTTATCAGGTCATCCCAGCATCTCTAAGTTGTTTGTTCATAGATGATTATGACTGGACCAGACAGCCTTGGAATCCAGAAGAGCATGAGACCTTCATGCAGGGCTGAGCCACCTCCGGGATCAATGTCTGCATTTTGTTGATCATGAACTGCAGATCCACCATGCAAGATGCATTTTGTTTGCTAAATAATTATCTGAAGTCTCTATTCATTTGCAGATTTTTCACACACAAACAGAATGCATGATAATGACGTATGGTTGAATAACATCTGCAGTCTTTATTTGGCACAATAGGTGATTAACAGAGTGAGATGGCTTCTGGTGCTTCTCTATTTAATGCATGCATTGACTTTGCTTTATTTGAATGTTTTAATGTCAGTTTTCCGCTAATCAGAGTGCTATGTAGAAATATTTTTGAGGATTAAAAAGTTTCAAATGATTGACGTTTAAAACTGCATGGGGTCTAAGGTTTAGATCAGCTTGATTTCCCATAATACATATGTTATTGAAATTAATGCATCAGTGATATAAATGTAGTTTTAATATATTAGTCTTTTTATAAAAATCAATTTATACATACTACACATGGCCTTGAAGTTGCCTGTGCCTTAAAGAGATGGTGCACCCAAAAATGTAGCCACCCTCATGTCATCCTAATCTGTATGATTTTTTTCCAGTGGAAGAAAAAAATATATTTTGAGAAAAATCTGTTCCTTTTTTTTGACCCTACAATGGAGGTTAATGGTAACCAAAACTGTCCAACATTCTTCAAAATATCATCTTTTGCGTTCCACAGAAGAAAGTATGTCAGTTTGGAACAACATAAGGTTGAGTAATGATGACAGAATTGTCATTTTTGGTGAACTAACTCTTTTTAAGTATAAAAATGCTAAATAAATAGAGTTTGTATTTATGGTGGAATTTGCATGGCGATATAGCTATAATTAAATTAAATTGACACTGATTAAACTGTGTTAAGTCTGATTTTTAACAACATTAGTTTGACCAATTTAGAAATGAGCTGAAACAATATTGTTTGTACATGAAACTTCACTCAGAAATTGCTAGTATATTTCAAAAATAATTACAAAGTATCAGCAAGTAACATTTTTACAGTGATGGATTTTGTCTTCTAAGCTTCTAATTTCAGTTGTAGCACAATTTCATTTTCCAGCAGCTACTCGATTATCGCCCTCATTTATAACAGACTAATATGGGTTGAAAAATGTGTTAAAACACGTCCTGAGGAAAGGTTTCTTCGAAAATGTAAACAAAATAATAAAACATCACAAAACAATGAAAAACAAAGAGAAATGTTATAATATGATCATTTTAAAGCATTCTTTGTGAAAAGTTTAACTTTATTAATAATACTTGCTCTTTTCCTTACATTTATTTTTTACAATGTACTGTACTCTACAATACAGCATGAGAATTAAAAATGTAAAACAATGTTTTACCGCCATCTACTGGATAAAGAAAATAATCTAATATCCACAGTGGCCTTGACGTGTGTTTTATCCATAGAAACAGCAAGTTGTTGATGTGGCAATGAATGTTTCTAAACATTACTGAGTATAGTAAAAGATACAATTATGGCTTTAATAATACATATTAACCTCAACTACATAAATACACGTTGTGATTGTACACAAACAGGGCATGCAACATAAAAAAAGAGAATGAGGAGGAAGTATAACAGAGAAAGATTTCACTCAAATATTTCTACTGAGATAAAGTTGGTTTGACATAGGATATTAGACAGATATTCTGCCGCAAAAAAAAAAAAAAACTTAAAAAAAAATTCTTAGTGGATGAGTATAGTTGTATTTTTAAAAAATGGCTTATCTGAAAAGGGTGTTGTAACGCTTTGAATTTAATTCAATAGCATGTGTCCTGAATTACATATGACAGTAAAACCTGAATTAAAATGTTCATTTAGGAATCGGAAACCAGACACACCTTTTGAAGTTGAAAAAGAAGACTGATTTTAAATGAATTTCTTCAAAGTTTGAATTTCAAACTCAGTCAAAACAATTGCAATATCTTCCTCTACACTCTAAAAAATTTTAAATTTTTAGGGACAAACCCAGCAATTGGGTTGTTTTGACCCAGCGGTGGGGTTACTACCCAGAAGGTTGGTTAACCCAACCGCTGGGTCAAAACACCCCAATTGCTGGGTTTGTCCTTAAAAATTTAAATTTTTAAGGACAAACCCAGCAATTGGGGTGTTTTGACCCAGCGGTTGGGTTAACCAACCTTCTGGGTAGTAACCCCACCGCTGGGTCAAAACACCCCAATTGCTGGGTTTGTCCTTAAAAATTTAAATTTTTAAGGACAAACCCAGCAATTGGGTTGAATTTAACCCAGCATTTTTTAGAGTGTAGTTGGCAGTAATACCGGAGACTCTGGAAGGCTTCTCACGCTATTCTTGAATGTCATCTCTTTTGACAATGAAAACAACTGCAAAGTGTTCTTCAAGAAATCTGTAACAAGACATCCTTTCAAGTTGAGTTAGAATATTGTATATATTTTAAACTAATTAATGTATTGGTTAAATTTTCAATAGTATGTGTTCTATTGTAGTCTAGTTCTGTGGCTAAAACCACCATCAAACGTTTGTTCTAGAAACCAGTAACAAGACACACCCTTTGGATTTGTGATGTATTTTTCATACATTTATTACATTAAAAATCTCATTATCATTTAGCCTGCATTACTTATAATAGGCTATTAAAACAAACTAAAATCATTTAATTTAGGATGAAGTAACTGGACACGCCCTTTGAGTTTGACATTGATTGCCAAATATGTATTCTTTCCTAAATGTAAATATTATTATTCTTAATAACATTATTATTATTACTAATATTATTATTATTCTTTACAAGATCTAACATGTGTTGTTTAGCAAATGAGAGTTGTGTGTTTATGTGTGTGCATTGTAAGGCCTTGTACAATTTATTCACAAAAATACTCTACTTTAAGACATTTCCAACAACTACAAACATACTGTATAGGCCTAAGACCACTGCTATAGAGAAAACACACATCTATGTATGTGTGATTCAAGTCAACAGTTATGTATACACTCATACATAACTTTCCAGTGTGACAAACTAGCCCCGGTTTTTCCTACCTTATCTGAGTCTGTGGTGTACATTCAATGTGAAGTTTCCCAAAAGCATTGCAAGTGCATCGTAGAATTATCGCATGTCCTCCAAAGGCTTCGTAACCCGAGAAGTACCTGAAATCCATCGCAGATAGAGAGTGCCAGTGCATGGTGAGTCAAACACGTGCACCTGCAGGACAAACACAAACACCTAAAGGTGCACTCAGGTATTTTTATGTGCTGACACCTAGCGGCGGAGATGCAGCATCATTTGAAATAAGGTTGAGCTTCTGCACACATCACGTTAGAACAAGAAATGGCGCTAATCGACTGTTTCAATAAGAATCACAGAATTCAAACCGCTTTATTACTAATAAGCTATAGATGGCGCAACGTGCTTTAAAATGGTATAACATTTAGTTGTCATATTCATCAGTTTTAGTTATTACTTAAACGAAGACTGTTACTGCTGATTAACAGCACAATTCATGTACACATCCACCTTATATTTCAACGCAGAAGTAAGCCGTAAGTAACAGTGCAGTAAACGATAAAACTGTTTGCACTACAAGCCAGTATGTTCATAATTAAGATAATACATTCAAATAATATGGTAAGGCACACTGTTTTGTTCAGCTAAAAATAGCTGGAAGCGGATGACACCGGAAGCCAGACACATAAAATTTACAAATGGTTGCGCCCACTTTTATGGCCAAAATAAGGTTGATAGACTTTTTGCTTCCTTTGGTAGTTATGTGGTAATAGGCATGACTGGAACAGCTAAGGGAAATAACAGTAGGTTTGGAGTCCACACCAGAAACCATAGACGCCAGCGGTGACTCGCTTAGGGCAGCTTACTTTAGAAATATTCCACTTTCCTGTAACATTTCGCACATTGATGTGATCATATTGTAAAGGAAGTGACTCAGGCTTTAGTTTCAAAAGCTTAACAGTGCCCTCATTATCACAACTTTGAGCAAACAGCACAGAGATAAAGACTGAATTTTAAAGCATTCACAATAAAGCTGATTATCACCTTTATGATGATATCATCAGCATATCCTCCATACTTATAAGCCAGACTTGACTTGAATCATGCTCAGCTTTTGGAGTCTTCACTGCCCTCTGGTCCTGAGAGAGAGAGAGAGAGAGAGAGAGAGAGAGATGTCACCTTGGGTTTGTACTTTGATATGACAAGGTTTGCCGTGATCGGTTCATTTAAAACCAGAGGATAGGAGAAATTCAACACATTGCAATTAAAATAATTCAAGAAATCAGTGTATAAATAAGTTACTTTATTTAAATAGTCTGGTGTGAAAAACTACACCAATACTGTACATTTTAGAAGTGCATGTTTCCTCAGCAGATGAAATCAAAGTCAGTTAACATTAGCCTTCACACAGAAAATATCCAAGTCATTTTGTTGAATGGACAAAATATAAGTAGCTGAAAACATAAACAGGGGTCTGATAATGTCAAGATTATAAAAAGTCTAATCACAAATCACAAAAACAACAAGTGTACTCAACGTTTGGTACAAAACATATGCAACACAAGCATGTTTTTTTTTTGTCACGTCTTGAATGGTTTAAAAAAAAAAAAAAAAAAAAAGCAAAATGCATTCTTCACTTGAATAGAATACTAACCCCTGGGCCAAGTCCTTTCCATTTATGCCACTACATTAGTACTGACAAGGAGTTTTGACCACCATACTTCTTATTGGTGTAAATAACATGGCATAGTCCTCGACGAATAGCCAATAAAAGCCAGCAGCTGTTAATTATCTGGAATTCAGGTGAGAGTTAATTGCTAATACTAGTCTTACACTCAGTTATCATTTTTCAGCAATATCTGAATTTATACTGTTGATGTATAATGTCTTAGGAAAAAAACATTCACCTTTACCATTGCATGTTTCAGAGAGGGAAAAATAAGACCAGCTTATACTCTGGGTACACAGTGTTAACAGTGTAACAGTTCATCCTATTCCTTCATAAAAGGATACTGCACACTCTAATTTAACAATACAGCAAGGAAATAATACAACAAAGTACATGGACATCAATAAATAGGGCAGCACAATTGGGAGGAAAAAACAATTGTAATTTAAAATGCAATTTAAAAAAGCTCCAGGTTTGTTGTGCTTATCAATATGACTAAATAATAAGACCAATAATACAAGCAAGCAAGAAATATTACTATTGTAATAGATCATTGTAAAATAGAATATATTTATTACTAATATTTTTATTTTAAGAACAACTGTAAAATTACAATACTAATTTTTATGGCTTAATTGGCTTCTTAATTTCAATCGTTAAACCATCTACCATAGATTTTATTTTGGCAGAAAACCACAGGGAGACTTTTTTTTTATTTTTTTTTGTTAAAGTCAAAATCCCAACTTCAGTTTCATTTTGATTAATCGTGCATCCCTACCAATAAAGGACACTTTCAGAGCTGTTCTGCAGTTTCCAGCAGTGGTAAACCAATACTTTTTGTTTTTCTTTGTGCATAGTCCAAATACATACCAAATACATACATACATACAAGTATGGATACATACTTATCCAATCCCTAAACAGACCAGCAATTCGTAACACTGATGAATCAGTTCAGTCAAACCACATATCAGTTTATATCCAGCCTTTCCTTTTTTCCCCACTTTAAACAAGCAAACTTCAGATTCTAACCACTCAATCACTAATAACCACTAGGAGTCTGATTCTTTGAAAAACCTCTCAAACTTGTCTAAGTACTCAGGCCGATGAGGAAGGAGGAAGTAATGGGTACTGCTGACTTGCTTACCATCCTCCATGATGGGTAGAATACAGGGGCTACGGGGAGCCGGCAAGCCCTCACAGCTCTGCTTGTGTTGAGCCTTACTGACATACTCCGGATAGGGAGCAAAGCTCTGAGTAGGAGGCATTACCCCGTTGATGTAAATCGGGAGACTTTTTGGACTAATGGCACGCGGTATGACCTGAGGGATGGGCTCCCTGGGCGGCACTTTGGGAGGTTTGTCCACATCAAAGTCATCGGTTGACCGCCACCTGCTGTCCGTGCTCTCACTGAAGCGAGGACAGATTGGGACGCGAGGCGGGACTTCAGGTTTCTCCTGCGGGTGGCTGTGGGGAGAAAGGTGAAGGCTGGTCGGCCAGAAGTTGGCGGCCTTAAAGGATCCGGCAGGGCCAGAATAGGAGCGATGCAGCCGGCGCTGGGGTCTGTCTTGATTATGCGTTACTGTCTGCTCCCACTGAGGCTTCACCCCGCATTGATGTTCTCGTAACCCTTCATGATATGCAAAGTTTACCTGACCGTTTCCCCGAAAACTGCGCCTCCCCGGTAAGCCATACTGGAAAGACGAGGTTTTAGGCACTAGACA
This sequence comes from Sinocyclocheilus anshuiensis, assembly GCF_001515605.1. Lineage (NCBI taxonomy): Eukaryota > Metazoa > Chordata > Actinopteri > Cypriniformes > Cyprinidae > Sinocyclocheilus > Sinocyclocheilus anshuiensis. Next base: position 4,722 of record NW_015540838.1, on the reverse strand, counting down.
CTGGCTCTCAGAGGTGCTGGAAAAAAACTCCACCTCGTTGTCTTCTGCTTCATCAGAGGACTGGTCGTCCATGTCCGGGAGGGGTGGGAGGGGCTTAGTTGTTCTCGTGGGCGAACAAGGGGGCATGTGTTCATAAACTGACAGTTTCTGTAAGGACGGAACCACCTGGTCTCCCGCAGGTGGGTGGCACTGAGAGGAAAACAGCAGCTGTGTAGGATTGGGAGTCTTGGGAGATAGACATTGAGGAGAACAAGAGCCAGACGTCCTTCCTGTGAAGTAAAACACAGAGAAAAGAAAATGAGGATTTGAGCCCAAACCCTCTAACATGACGTATACACTGAATGGTGTCATAAACCTCATTGAAGTTATTTTTCAATGGGTCTATCTCCTGAGATGGTGTCAGCCTCAACATAGGGAGTTTATCAAAGGATTCACTTATCAGCAAAGCAAATGACAATCGTACACTTCCTATAACCTTCTGCGCTTCCTGAGAAACATCCGCAACAGGCTTCGAGAACAGAGGGAGACTAGATTGTGATATAGTTGATAAAATTCAATATCAAGCACTCACTCACTTTCAAAGCCCACGTTTGCAGAGTTTTGTTGATACATTCTCAAGCTGTGGTCCATGGACTCCGAACCAAATCCAAAAAACAGCCTACAAAAGACAAAAATGGAAGGCGTCAATTCTGGTGACTGGAGAAGTAGATCTATCATAATACAGTCGGTTGAGCTGAGGATTGCATTTACACTCACTTATCCATGGTGTCATGGTCATGGTGTTGATCCCAGTATGGTTGGCCTGAGGCCATAATGTTTAAGAGTGTGGAGGCTAGTTCAGGCCTGTGAGGGTGTCCACCTTCCTTGAACCTGCGGAACTCATAATCCAACCATGGGTAACAAAGACAGGCTTTTTACACTCCACTTTTCCAACAGCAATGGGAGAAACTGTATGAAGAAGAAAGTAGAAAAAAAGTTGTTTGAATATAGGTGACAGCAGAAAATATTTTAAAATATAAAATAAAATCATCTTGTCAAAATGTTAATTTTTGTAATAAATAAACAGACAAATAAATCATTAAAAGGTTATCTTCATTCAAAGCCAAAGTCACAAACTAAATGTTCCTTTTAAAAAGGGACCACTTTTAAAAGAAGTGAATACTTCTATTCAGCAAGGACACACTAAATCGATCAAAAGTGACAGTAATGACACTTAAAATTTGACCAAAGATGTTTGATTTCAAATAAATGCTGTTATTACTTTCAATGAATCCTGAAAAAAATTATCACGTTTACACAAAGATTTTAAGCATCACAAATTTTTTCAACATTGATATTAAGAAATGATTGTTAAGCACCAAATCAGAATATATTAGAATGATTTCTGAACAATCATGTGATACTGAAGACTGGAGTAAGCTTTGCCATCACAGAAATAAATTACATTTTAAAATATATTAACATAGAAAACTGCTTTTAAATTGCAGCAATATTACATATATTACTGTTTTACTATATTTTTTGCCAAATAATTTTAGCCTTGGTGAGCGTAAGAGACTTCCTTCAAAAACAAATTTTTGAACAGTAGTGTACTTTATGTATATACTTATTAACACTTATGATATATGAAGTACATTAATAACAATTTTAATGGCATTGCGATGTAAACATCATGAACCTTGTATCAATGCTTGGACTGAAAAAACCACCGCCTTATAGCAAAAAGGTACTATCACTCTTCAAGCCTTTGCCAAGTGATCATTTATGCTAAAAAATAAAAATCTCCACTTGAAGCAATTAACATCCTAAATTAAAATCTAAATTACCCATTTAAACAGGACAAAAACATTAATTACACTTAAAAATGTTCTTTGAAGAAATGTATTGTCTTGTAAAAGCCACATTTGCCTTAAGATGAACTTTTAATGCAGTTTTTCCATTGTTATAAACGGGCAGGCAAGCCGATATAACATATGAAGCTGTGGTGATGCAACATCAGTTCTTTAAGACATTACACCAAAACACAATAAAGCATCTGTGCTAGAAAACAAAACCATTCAGTGAGAAATGTGCTGGAATGCTCGAGCACAAGTCAGAATGTAATCAATGAAATACCCATGCAGGCTCCATTATGCAACTTATCACGTGCTCGGCCTCAGTCAGAACCGTGAAAGGCAGAAACTAACAATCGTCAATTCTCCCAGTAAAGACCTCAATGCAGATGTGACGCTAAATCATAAATGGTTCTTTGTGTGTTTGCGTTGGGGAGAGTGCCTGTGCATTTTCAACACCAGTCAGCTCTTATCCGTGATGTTAAAGCCCTGCCATAAAGGCATGAAAGAGGTGTGAGGTAGGACGTCACCAGGGGGGCCTGGAACAGCAGCCAAAGAGGACGTACTGAATCTGATCCACTACTCAGAGGAACAGCATCTACAATGCCAAATAGTACAGTGGGGCAAATTACACATTAAAACCCAACACAACAGAAGGACACAAAATTAAGCTTTCATTACAAAGCCCCACTTGGACAGAACTTGTTTTTTTTTTTTTTCTGTAGAAAGAAACATGTTTTACAGTAACTTATGATTTTTATGATTTTAATCCGGTCCAAACAAAAGGGTGTATTTTTTTTTTCTTGCACAACTTTTGGCTAAAATAAAAGCCTATTATTTTTCATTCATATTTTGAGATATATATATATATATATATATTAGTCCATCTATATACCACAACTGTAGGGATGTAACCACGAGCCAGTTGAAAATCAATTCAAATATGTGACGATTCAAATCAGTTGAGATGCTAAACAAATTACGATTCAATTAGGGGTAGGAGTTTATATGAATGTATGTCTGAGGGGAACTAACTGTCTTTAGAAAAGTTTAGATGGTATTTTTTCTTTTCATCTTGCCTCTGTATAATGCATATTAAAGTTC
>NW_015540838.1:732-955 GCF_001515605.1 Sinocyclocheilus anshuiensis | reverse complement strand
CCGCCGATTACAAAACCGGCTTTCTGACAAGATGCGCATTAAATATCACATGCGATTTATCGTGCAGCCCTATATATTACAATATAACAATATAAAAGCACTGCAAACATTATTATTAATATTAATATTCAGATAGAAATCTCCGTGACTGCAGTGCATTTATATTATATTATATTATATTATATTATATTATATTATATTTAGGGCTGTCGCGATTCGTTGA
>NW_015540838.1:307-691 GCF_001515605.1 Sinocyclocheilus anshuiensis | reverse complement strand
ATTCGTCGATTTTATTAGACTATTCGATTTTTAAAAATCCTCGACTTCATTTTGCTTGCGTCGACTAACCGGCAAAATACCGGAAGTGGCGCATTTCACAGACGAGAATGTATAAAACACATTATTAGTCTTTTTTCCAAGGCTGCATAATATATTAAACCCATTAAAAAAATTCAGCATAATTGTGAATTCACAAACGCTACGATTTAATTAAATAACTATATGCGATGTATATATCATGCATCTAATACAGTATATGCGCTTTAAAGGGGTCAAATTATGTCATATGATGTTGCTAAAAAGAACATTATTTTGTGTATTTGGTGCAATGAAATGTGTTTATGCGGTTTAAAGTAAAAAAAAAAACATTATTTTCCACATACT
>NW_015540838.1:0-166 GCF_001515605.1 Sinocyclocheilus anshuiensis | reverse complement strand
TGGCCATCTATCCAGTGCGTTGTGATTGGCCGAATACCTCAAGCGTGTGACGGAAATGTTACCCCTGACCATACTGTGATGCCCTGTCTGGCCGGAGCGACGAGACAATAACATTAAAACGCATTATAAACGAGGCATTTGTTGCATTCAGTGGGGACATAATTAC
>NW_015540837.1:135425-136742 GCF_001515605.1 Sinocyclocheilus anshuiensis | reverse complement strand
TATATGAATATACATATATGCATGTAAATACATGTAAATATTTTCTAAATATATGCATGCATGTGTGTGTGTGTATTTATATATTCATAATAAATATACACCGTATGCACACATATATTATGTAAACAAAAACTTTTATTTTGGTTGCGATTAATCATGATTAATCGTTTGACAGCACTAATAGAGAGAGAGAGAGAGAGAGAGATCTTTTTTATGATGTCCAACCACTTTGCTTCTGCTTGTCTCGTTTCATCAGTGTGAAAGAGGGAGAGCGAGACTACATGCTGTCTGTTCTTTACATCCCAGAAGTCACAGAGGAATATTTATACACTAATTTCACCTGTGTTGTCCAACACCCAGTAGGTTCGGATTTTGGAAAAGTCTTTCTTATTCCTGGTGAGCTCTAGTTCATCTTTTACTCTTGCACATTATTAGTTAAAGTCTCCTCTTTTCTAACCTGCTTTCTCGTCTTTCTCTCTCCAGCGAGTCAGAATGAGCGTTATTACTGGATCGGTCTTGGTCTGGTGGCTCTGCTCATATTACTGTGTGCCGTTGCGTTTCTCTTTAGAGTTGATCTGGTTCTGGCTTACAGGGCTGTTTGCTCGTCTGCTGCCATAAGCAGTGGTATGTTTTTATCTCAGATTCATTTATTTTAGTGATTGTTCTCTGTAGAGATGCTTTCAAGTAGATTGACTTCAATGACCATGTCAGTGGTTTAGTTTTAAGCGAACAGATTTCACTGTAAGTGCCTATAAATACTTATTCTTTCACAAAACAATTTCAATTGCACAAAACCATCACATTTAAAATGTAATAATTATTAATATTAAATATCATTATAAAATGTACATTCTATATATATATATTATTGTTATTATTATATATAATAATTATATTATATATAATTTTTTGCATTGTATTATTATTTCTCAATGACAGTTATGCACATTTTAAATGTAAATTCTCATTATCGTAATGTATCTGAATGTTTTTTATTTATAATGTTTTACTTTAATACAGAATTTTTTTTTTTTAAGTCAGCCAAAATTAAACAGTACAAAAAAATACTACTATAATTTATGTTACAATTTCAATTAATTTTGAGATTATGAGAGTTTTAAATATATTATGAGAATGAAATGAACTGAAAATAATGTTGCAATGCAAAAATCTTATCCTGCTCGTTAAAAATCTGCTCCTAAATTAGGCTTGTGCAAAGATAAATTATTATTATTTTTAATTATTATTTAAAAATAATATTTAAAATAAATAAATTATTATTATAATTTTTTTTTTTTTTTTTGTAAAATATGACTT
>NW_015540837.1:124819-135415 GCF_001515605.1 Sinocyclocheilus anshuiensis | reverse complement strand
ATATGACTTGGACATGTTTGGGCAATGTTTCCCAGCTTTAATGAATATTTGTAATTCTTTACAAAATCATCACATTAAAAAAAAGATTATGCAAACCTGCATGAATTGCATGATTTTATGATTACAGCTATTCACTGTAATTCAACCATGTGATGATTTTGTCAACAAACCAATTACACATATTTATCAAAGCTGGGAAACGTTGCCTAAACATGTCCAAGTCAAATTTTACCTTAAAATAAAAAAAATAAAAAAAAAGCAGTGCACAATCAAGAGGTGACAACAACAGCATAGCACTGCTTGATTATCACTATTTATTTTCATGATCATATAAAATAATTATACATATTTTATTTTTATGTTTACTTTTTATTTAATTAAAAATTATTGTTATATTTGTATTGTTAGATTTTACTGTAATTTTATTTTTGTAAGTGTCGATTATTCTCTTGCTTTATTTAAGATGGCAAGTCGTACGATGCGTATGTGAGTTACCTTCATGGTGATCAGCACGGCTCAACTTCTGCAGTGACATTTGCATTGGATTTCCTTCCTGCGGTGCTGGAGGATCTTTACGGTTACAAACTCTTTATCAGTGGTCGTGATGAACTTCCTGGGGAAGGTAAACATCCTGTCACATGATCACACTAACACAGCTCTAATGACACAAAGTAAAAACCTGTTCAACAAATCAAGGCATGTTTGAATTAAATCACTGAAAAATCTTAATTTTAAAGATTTTATATTGTCTGTGCAGCATAACTCTCCAAAAATATATACATTTAGATTAAGATTTATCTATTTGAACTGCATATAAAATGTCTATGCATTTGTATTGCACAGTTTTAACATAAACAAACTAATAAACGTAATGTGATGCAAATTTGCCAGTCATGCAGAAATGAAAATGGTTTCTGTAATAGTAAATAAAACTAATAGTAATAAACTGAATGCATTTTAAATACAAAATAACCAGCTTTATATATTTATATCAATAAAACCCATTTGTTTCAATCTCATACATTTGAACTAATTAGTTTTTCGCAACTAGCCATATTTTCATACTTTTTAACTGAATAAATGTTTTTTTTCCATAGTGAACAGATTTATGAGTTTAAGCAATTTGAGTAAATGCATTTTGAAAATATGATTATTTAAATAAAATCAAATAGATGCAAATTGTTAATAATAACCATGATTTCGAATGCAGAAATATTACATCTATGTTTGATAAATATGCATCATAATTAATTAGTTTATTAAAATTCTGTAATCCAGTGTTAGTTTAATATCTTTGAGATACTCTTATCATTTTTATTCATATTTAGAATCCGTTTTTTGTAGTTTGAAAGTTTTAGTAATTTTTTTTTTTTTTTTTTTCATTTTTAGTATTTTTTTGTTTCAAAAATATTCAGACACCTTCAACATTTCTCACATTATCACAGTTTATTCGCTATAGTTTAGAAAATGGTAATAAAATATGACAAGAGTTAAACTGTCAAAACAAATTCATCTTGATAATGTCAGATGACTTTGAGGTCAAAGTGTCAAATCAAATTTTTGGTCCCAAATTTTTATTAATTTTACTGTTAGTCCACTGTATGAAGAATTTTTGGGTATGTCACAGTTTACTGTATTTTGCTATCCTCACTTACTTAAATGAATTATAGTGTCCTGCACCCACTAGTAACAAAATATAAAAAATTATATCTGGTGTCTGAATAATTTATGGTTTGACTGTATATAAAAAAAAAAATGTTTTTAATTTTAAGTTAATAAATTAAGTTTCAGTTTTAGTTAACTATAATAATTACCCTGGTCTAATCCAAACGGATGGAAATTTTAAATGCAATTCAAATACCTGAATCTTCAGGCCTAAATATTTCCTTGACTGTTTATTGTAGCACACTCATACTTAAAAACAAGCGTTTGACATTAATCACCTCTCTTTTTCAGCGGTGCACGAAGTCATTGCTGACAGAATGAGCCGAAGCAGAAGGCTGATCATTGTTCTTACATCACAGAGCTGTGTGTCGCCTCAAACCGACGCCACCAAGAGCCTTTTACCAGATAAACTCCCCATATCAGACCGTGATGTGCATCTGAAAGCAACGAACACGTCCTCTGACCAAATATGGGCCGCTTACGAGCAGCGGGTGGGTCTCTATGACGCTTTAGTGAAGCAGGGTCTGAAAGTCATCCTGGTGCAGGTGGAGGACGGGGTTGAAGAGGCTCTGCTGCCCGAATCTTTGCGTTACATCAGCCGCACCAAAGGCATCCTCAAATGGAGGCAGAACGCCAGTGATCGGGGGAACAGAAGCTTCTGGAAACACATGCACTACCAAATGCCTCCAGCGAAGCGGCGGAAGAGCCAAGAGCTGACGGTGCTTTGAGATCTCTTTGACCACAGAAACATTCTACACAAGTACATGAACTCGTTATGAAGTGTGTGTATTGATAACACGACTCAAGTGTGCTGCAAGAAACACAAGAATGCACACTTACACTGAAAAAAGATACTACATTTTTTAAGGTATAGTGGTTGCAAACAATTTATTTTAGCTACATTTAAAAAAAAAAAATAAAAAAAAAACTTGTATGTTAGTCAACTAAATTTGTTTATTTAAATGTAGCTAAAATGAATTGATTGCAACCACTTAAAAAAAATTTGTAAAGTCAATTAATCTTTTTTTTCAGCATAGGGGCTGTTCACACAGAATGCGTTTTTCCACTCCAATGTGCTACTTTTCCATTGTTTTCTATGTAAACACGCTAGACAGTTGCGTACGACCATTGAGCACTGCATTTTTAAGACACTGTGTCAAGTTTCAACTTTTACACACAGCGCTGCTCATCAATGTCAGTTCCAAAACAGTGGACCAATCAGAAGACCCTGGAGGCGGGGCAAGCGTGTCGAGGTTTTGTTTACAGTAGCAAGTTGGCATGGCAAGTGTTTTATTTGACGGAACATGGCAGAGGAGGAATTCTGCGCTGTGTTTTTTAAAGTTCCCATGAAATCAAAAAATGTTTTGGCTTTTAGTATGAATATGTTAGCCTTAACGTTATCTCTATAGCTAGTGTGCTCCAAAACAATGACAAAATTCGCATTTACAAGATATAAGCATTCAAAACTTGCAGTCCGTCACTTCCGCCAATATGGATCAACGCTTTTGATGACATTACTACGGTGGCCGAGAAGTGCAAAGCAGATCACAATTCTGAAAACAAAATAACAAATTACAAACGCAAATGCAAGTCTAAAAAACAAAATAACAATTCAGAAAGCACAACAACAATTCAGAAAACATTATAACAAGTCAGAAAACACAATGACAAATTCGAAAACAAATTTACAAGTCAGAAAACACAATGACAAATCCGAAAACAAATTAACAAGTCAGAAAACACAACGACAAATCAGACAAACCGGAAGAGGTAGGTATAGTTTGAGACAGCGCCATTGGTTTGGGATTACTCACTGCTGACTGGACGAGACATCTGTCAATCAACGTATACAGGGAAGAACCAGCCGAAGAACAGCAGAGTCGTGGTAGAAAGTTCGGAGATGGTATTAAAGTAGCTCAGTTTAAATGTATTGTATGAATTGCCCTTACTATGGAATAAAAAATACGGAGTGTCTATTTACATTTAGTTAAAAGTGGCTGTAAATCATCAGCTCCAGTGGTGCAGATGGATAAGTGCGTGACCTTGGCTTTTTGACGCGATCGACAATTCTGACTTGTTATAATGTTTTCTGAATTGTTGTTGTGCTTTCTGAATTGTTATTTTGTTTTTTAGACTTGCATTTGCGTTTGTAATTTGTTATTTTGTTTTCAGAATTGTGATCTGCTTTGCACTTCTCGGCCACCTTACATTACCCTGTACTTCAGCTTCCCATCAGACTTTCTGTCCAATCAAACGCTAAAATCTGAAGCATACCACCGCCTATAAATAGACGCTGAAGCTGTGAAGCTGAAATCGGTCACTTATTCAAAGATTTAGTATTTTCTGTATGGTGAATGGAGATAGGGAAGGATTCAGGTGTAAATATGCTTTCCATTGGGGCAAAAAAAGCCTGGTTTCGCGCTGTTTCACGCTAACCGTCTGAAACTAAACGATAGCACGGAGCGGATCACATGTGCGAGTCGGTGCAGACCATAAAACATATCGGACCCATTTGAATTCTACACAGAATGTTATATTTTATAGCAATATGGATGAGATTGTGGCTGTCATACACTGTTAAATGCGGCTTTACCAAGCTCAATGGCTCTAGCCCAAGCTGTGATATAAATGAACGCTATTGGCTATTTAAAAAAGGGGGCGGGGCTACTTTATATGTCCCGCCCTGTCTTCCTGTATCAGTTAAAATGACGTCAACACATTGAATAACACTGCACATTTCAAAGCACTTCAGTGGACCTTTAAAACCATTCCTGAGCACTGTGTCTTGCGTTTTTAGATGCAAAGATGCGTTCTGTGTGAACGGCCCTTTAGTATGTGAGTTTACGTTGCACGAGTTTGCGTATTTGTGTGAAGAAACTTTGCCAAGTATCTTGTAACTGTAATGAAAAACTACAAAAGAAAGACAGGTGATGCAAGTTAGCAATACATATTAAAATAAATGTATATAGAAGTGTTTTTTCCAATAGAAGTCTATTTTTTAAAATAAATTTCCTCTATTTTTATATTATTTTGTTAATGCAGCATGTTGAACTAGTGCATATGCAGTTGGGTATTTTTTGTTTACAGTTGAGCCAGGAGTTTCTACCTTTATATTTGTTTGTTTTTTATGCTATTCTATTTTTTCCAGGATTATTTAATATATTAAAAATATTTAAAGCTTTTACAAGTGGCATTGTGGCTACAGTTCATGTCAGATAAAATATTAATGTTTTTTTTAGAAGAAACAAATAAAAAATAAATAAAAACATTCACTGATTCATGTTTCATTGATTCATGTCGTAGCCTATAAAATAATGATTTATTACGGTGCATCTAATAAATATTTGTCAGATATGTCACTCTCATAAATTATAAATATTATGCACTGAAAAATGATCATTTTCACTCAGAAATTGCTAGTAATTTTCACAATTATTTACAATGAAATTGTCAAAGCAACACATTGTGTATTTAAGCTGTCTATCGCCAGCAAAGCTTAATGACTATATTAGGACAATGTGATTAATCATGTTAGCAGTGTATTAAATCATGCTAGCGATGTGCTAAATCATACTAGCAACATGTTCATATATACTAAATCAAGCTAGCAACATGCTAATTCATGTTAACAACATGTTAAAACGCTGCCAATGTGTTAAGTCATGCAAGCAGCATGGTAACTCTTGCTAGCAATGTGTTAAATCATGCCAACAATGTCAAAACTGGTTAACAATTTGCTAATACATGTTAGCAACATGCAAAAACATGCTAGCAATGTGTTAAATCATACTACCATCATGTTAATACATAGGCTACATGTGCTAAATCAAGCTAGTAACATGCTAGTTAATGTTAGCAACATGTTAAATCGTGTTAGCAATGTGCTAATTATGATAACGTAAAAAATGCTAGTAAAGTCTTAATTCATGTTAGCAACTTGTTAAAATACTAACAGTGTTAACTCATGTTAGCAGCATGATAAATCATGTTAGCAACATGTTAATTCATGCTAACAATGTGTTAAATCATGTTAACAACATATTAAAACGAGCTACATGTTAAATCATGCAAGCAACATGTTATACTTGCAATGTATATGCTAGCAAGATGTTAAAATATGGTAGCAATACGCTAAATCATGATAGCAATGTAGTGTTACCCAACTTTGATGAACTTTTTTGATCCACTTCAAATGTTGACTGCTGTATATTATCTATCTATGGCTGCTTGCAACTGAAAATGGTAAAAGAATAAGGTAAGAACAGGTTTGCAATTATTATTAATGCAACTATTTCATGTTTTGAGAGCAAGACATGAAATACTTTACTCAGCACTGAAGAGAAAACAGGAAGTTCTTGCTCTGCTTGTGGCTTATAGGCTACTGTATGTTGGTGGATTTTTCATCTTGCTTCATTTCCACATAAATTCATACGCGTGAGCTCTGAACATGTCATCATGTGGCTGCGGTCAGCCATCTGAACTCAAACAATGAATGCAAATGACATACATCTAATAGAAAGTGTTTTCTAGAATGTCTGAGTATCTAATCGGTCTGATTTTATGAAAATAACTAGACCAGGGGTGCCTAAACTCCTGCAGAGTTTAGCTCCAACTTGCCTCAACACACCTGCCTTCAAGTTTCTAGTATGCCTAGAAAGAGCTTGATTAGCTGGTTCAGGTGTGTCTAATTGGGGTTGGAGCTAAACTCTGCAGGACACCGGCCCTCCAGGACCGAGTTTGGGCACCCCTGAACTAGACTTTATGGTGCTAGAACAGTGGTTCCCAACCCTGGTCCTGGAGGCACCCCAACACTGCACATTTTTCATGTATCCTTAATCAAACACACCTGATTCAGGTCATCAGCTCATTAGTAGAGACTCCAAGACCTGAAATTGGTGCGTCAGAGAAAAGAGACATGCAAAATGAGCAGTGTTGGGGTGCCTCAAGGACCAGGGTTGGGAACCACTGTGCTAGAATATGTTGCTGCTAAAGCGAATTTGACCGTCACTTAGTAAAATAACAACACACTCTCCTCACTAAAGCACGTGATTTGAGTCATTCGTGTCAGTGGAGCTAATATTTTGTGATAAGTTATGCTAAAGTTAAGGTTATGGGTTTGTTCTGACCACTAACCTTGTAATTATAAGCGATAACAATAGTGATGCTTGCATTGTTACTTATTTCATACATTTATGCATTTATTATTATTTTTAATTTAAAATGTTTACATTTTGATTTAAAAAAGGTTCTGCTTATTTTTGTATTTATCAGTATTTTTTATTTATTTATACATTATTTACTTATTTAATACATTTATGTATTTTTATTAATTTAAAAAAATATATTTTTATTTATAAATTATGTTTTTTCATTACATTAATTTTTTTGTGTATTTATTTATTTTATTTATTTCATTTTTTAAGGGATTATTGAATTTGAAGCCCATATTGAAGCCTTGAATGCTATGTCATCTTGGATAAAAGCATCTGCCACATGCACATATATTAATGTAATGAAAAGTATTTATTGATCTTGCTCCAAAAGGCTCAAAATGTAAACCTTTTTAACATTTTATGAACTTTAAACCAGTTAAAACTAGTTTGATCCCTTTAATCTCTTCTTATGATATCCTGTTTTCTAAGGTAGAAGGTCAAGAATGAGAGATAAAGTGGAGCTTATCTGATAAAAGAGTTGAATAAATTGCGATACATCCTCTTTTATCTGCTCAACACTAGTTGAAAATAACTGAAATAACTTCAGTCATCCACTTCACTTTAACTCATCCGGAGCCCATTACAGGTACCTCACTTTCTTTTCTTTTACAGTCACTAACATGGTGCTGAATTATGGTAAAATAGCTATAAACTGAAGTTTTACCCTTTAAAGTTTGAGATTAATTGCTTTACAGGGATGATGATGATGATGATGATGATGATACAAATCATTTCTGTTCTGGTGTATCTTCATATGAGCATATTTGTTATAAAAATGTTAAGATTGATTGATTTCGTTTGTTTAAAAAAATAGATATTTGTGTTGTTGACAAACTGACAGATTTTAGGTTAAAACGAGTAAAAAATAAACTGGTTGGCCTCTTGATTTATTTATTTATTTGCACTTTTTTATAGATATTAGGGTTGTTGACAAGTGGACAAAATTTTTCAGCAAAAGGAGATTCTGAGATGCTTTTCAAAAAAGTAAAATATTTTTGTCCAAAAATAAACTGATTTGATTTTTTTTTTTTTTTAAGTATTATTAAACTAAATCTTAATATGCATAATTTAGCTCTTGGCTGAATCTGATCTGATGTCTTCATATGAACTAAACTCATCAGCTAACTTCATATTCATATGCTAAAAACGTATATTGGGTTCTTGATGAACTAACAGATTTTCGGTTAAGAGTAGATGCTGAGATACTTTTTAGTCTGGAATTTTTTTTTTGGTTTTTTTTTCGAAATATTTATTTATTTATTTGAAGGGATTACTGAACTGAATATTCATAAGCATTCAGATCATTCAGATAATTCAGATAATTTTACTCCTGACTGAATCTGTTGGTCTCTTCATATGCATTAAACTCCACTGGAAATGTTTTTTTTTGGCATATTTGGTTAAAATTCGGCCCATAACCACTTGCAAGTCATTCAGACATCAACGCAACAGTTGGATTGAAACCCGTGTGTTTCTTTTTTTCTCAGTTCGGTGTGAAAGAGAGGATGTGAGGAAGACACAGGGAGTGAGAGCTGTAGAATCTTTATATCTGCCCTGTCCGAAGCTCCATTGCTTTGAAGAGACTGTGAACAGCTCATATGTTTGGTTCAGAAACTTCAGCACAACAAAGCAGGTCGAGCGGATCGGGACGCGTCAGTCTGTTTTATACATCCTCTGGTTAAACCTGAACGACACGGGACGACACATCACACGCTGGTGATAACACACATCCATTCAGCTCTCAATGCACATCCATGTTGTTCCAAACCTGTCTGACAGGCATTTGTTAAATACAGAAGGTATTATTTAGAAAACACAATTTTCCATACATCAAAAATGCAAATAAGCAGCATGAAGTAATGCATATGACTTAAGCACTATATTTCAAGTCGTCTGAAGTCATATAATGGCCTATAAAAACAAACCAAAATTTTAAGTTTATTATTTTGTGTTTTGCAGAAGAAAGTCAGTTTCGGATCAACATGAGGATGAGTAAATGATGACAGGATTTTAATTATTTGGTGTACTGTCCCTTTAAATTAATATCAACAATTAGAAAACTAGAAAAGTAGTCGCACCTAAAAAAACAAAAAGAATTTAGACATTAAAATGAGTTTTTACTTCATTCATGTGCAATAGCATTCAAAATTTGGGGGTTGGTAAATTTTGATTTTGAAAAAAGTTTCTTTTGCTTACCAAGTGTGCGTTTATTTGATCAAAAATACATACAAAAATTGAGAAAAATTCTTTCAAATCAAAATAACTGTTTTCTATGTGAATATATTGTAAAATGTAATTGATTTCTGTGATGCGCAGCTGAATTTTCAGCATCATTACTCAGTCTTCAGTGTCACATGATCCTTCAGAAATCATTCTAATATGCTGATTTGCTGCTCAACAAACATTTCTGATTATCATCAATGTTGAAAACAGTTATGCTGCTTCATATTTTTTGTGGAAACTGTGATATATTTTATTTTTTAGAGCTGTTGATGAATAGAAAGTTCAAAAGAACAGCATTTATTTGAAATAGAAATATTTTATAACATTAGAAAAGGCTTTACTGTCACTTTTGATCAATTTAATGCATCCTTGCTGAATAAAAACAAATAAAAATCATACTGACTCCAAACTTTTGAAGAGTAAGGCTAGTCATTTTGTGCGGTAATCAACGTGATCCCACATGTGCTTTCAGTGAAGCCTGATATGAATGTGTGTTGACCTGCAGGTGGTATGAAAAGGGTCGATGTGCTGAATACGAAACAGACGTTGGGGTTTATGAGGAGTTCAGCACGAGCCTCTTGTACATTGCCAGAGCAGGTGGCGTCAAGAATCGAATGTCCCGTGTGTGGAGATGAGCAGGGCCCGATCGTCTGGTATAGGGTCTGTTTGAGTGCATGTTTGCAGTGTGTGAGTCACAAAAGAGAGTGAGAGACGCTGATCACTTTTTTTTTATCTGATCAGTGATGTTATGCAAGAAGAATATCCTGCATGAAGTAGAATTTTACACTGCCTAAAGCAGACGGGCAATGTATCAAATATAGATATGTGTATGTATGTATGTATATATATATATATACTTGAATTACATATATTAGTGCTGTCAATCGATTAATCACGATTAATCGCATCCAAAATGAACATTTTTGTTTACATAATATATGTATGTGTACTATGTATATTTATTATGTATATATAAATACACTCACATACGGAAGAGGATTAGGGCCATTCTCGAAACATAATGAATTTATTCTCGAAATATAATGAGTTTAATCTCAACATTTTATCTAAACTTAATATAACAAAGAGTGAAAAATTGAAGGGGGTCTGAATACTTTCCGTACCCACTGTATATATATATATATATTAGTGCTGTCAAACGATTAATCGCGATTAATCGCATCCAAAATGAACGTTTTTGTTTACATAATATATGTATGTGTACTATGTATATTTATTATGTATATATAAATACACTCACATACGGAAGAGGATTAGGGCCATTCTC
Source organism: Sinocyclocheilus anshuiensis (assembly GCF_001515605.1). Lineage (NCBI taxonomy): Eukaryota > Metazoa > Chordata > Actinopteri > Cypriniformes > Cyprinidae > Sinocyclocheilus > Sinocyclocheilus anshuiensis. The sequence continues at coordinate 125,026 of NW_015540837.1, read as the reverse complement.
GAAACATAATGAATTTATTCTCGAAATATAATGAGTTTAATCTCAACATTTTATCTAAACTTTTTTCTCGAAATTTTACGACTTTAATCTCGAGATGGTTTTATTTTTTTATTATTGCTTGGCCCTAATCCACTTCCGTACACACATGCATGTATATATTTCAGAAAAAATTGTTATGTTTATATATTAAATATATTTATTTATAAT
>NW_015540837.1:123582-124742 GCF_001515605.1 Sinocyclocheilus anshuiensis | reverse complement strand
TAGTGTTGTTTGTATATATATATATATATATATATATATATATATGTATAAAACAGCTAATCAGTTTTTCCTTAAAACAATAACAAATATTTACCAGTGAGATAAGAAAAATAAAATAGTTTTTTCTTTGAATTAAGTATTAATTCAATCAGTTAGTAAACAAATAAATGCATTATGGTGTTTTTTTACTGGTGATTTAAAAAAAAATATTGTGCACGTTAAATTTTTGACCTAATTATCAGTTCATTGCAAATAAAACATGATATCTGCGAATATTTATTCATATTAGGCTAAACGCAGTCATATTATGAAATAGTTTACAAAAAATATCAAAACATCTCTTTTTTTAAAATCACGTTTTTGAACAGTTTTACAGTTTTGTAACATTGGCCTAAATTTCTGTAGATGTGTTTCTCTATTAATTTGTATTAGTTTTTTCTTTGTCTAATTGTTTTGGGTTTGTTTTGTTAGTGGAGCTGATTCCGCCTGTAAAGGGAAAACAGATGGAAGACGTGACGGGACGTCCCACCACATCCACTAAATCATTCCTAGGTGAGTCAAGCACAGGTGTGTTTTTACAGGTGCTGATGTGTTTTACAGATCAGTCTGTGATTCTGAAGTTTGGTGTCCAATAGTGCTGTCAAACGATTAATTGCATCCAAAATAAAAGTGTTTGTTTACATAATATATGTATGTGTGCTGTATATATTTATTATGTATATATAAATATATACACACACATGCATGTATATATTTCAGAAAGATATGTTTATATATTAAATATATTTATTTATAATGTAAATTATATGAATATAAATATAGACGTAAATATTTTCAAAATACATACTGTGTGTGTGTGTTTTTATATATACATAATAAATATACACAGAACACATACATATATTATGCCAACAAAAACTTTTATTTTGTATGCGCTTAATCGTTTGACAGCACTACATATAATATATATACATTGTGAGTAATGTATCTTGCACAGTAAACAAAGTTAATGGTTGAATAAAATACTGCTAAGTGCTTCAATTTCCATTTTAATATTAATATTTTATTAACATTGTATGTTTTATTACATCTTATCGTTATAATATTTTAATATTATATTTTAATGCATAAACATTAATATTCTTTAGTCTTTATATTTA
>NW_015540837.1:99702-123499 GCF_001515605.1 Sinocyclocheilus anshuiensis | reverse complement strand
TAAAGAGGGTAAAGAATAATAATTTATAAATATTTTAATACATTTTAATAAATAATATATAAAATTTAAATAAATAATTATTTACATTAGTGTTGTTTGTATATATATATATATATATATATATATATATATGTATAAAACAGCTAATCAGTTTTTCCTTAAAACAATAACAAATATTTACCAGTGAGATAAGAAAAATAAAATAGTTTTTTCTTTGAATTAAGTATTAATTCAATTATACTTAATTGACCAATAAGTCATTTTGCTTTTCAAGTTAATGTACCTTGATTTTAAGAATTGATTAGATATTTGTATTGGAAAACAAGTCAAACATACTAAGAAAATCTTTTCTTTTTTTTTGTAGTGTGTGCATATATGTTTTACTTTATATATACGGTTTACTGTATTTCTCATTTGGACAGATGGGAAACTGTATGACGCTTATGTGATTTACCAAAGAAACAACTTGGATGAGATGACAAGCAAAACTGTAATTGACTTTGTCAGTGGATCTCTGCTGACGGTGCTTGAGAGCTACTACGGCTTTAAACTGTTTATTCACGGCAGATCTGACCTGCCCAGGGAAGGTACGCTTCTATACATTTAAACATTGATTTTTAATATGTAGCGTGATTTTTCTCTCTCTATGTTCCTCACCATCGTCTCTTCCTGTATCTTCACCAGACTGCATGAACTTGACTGAGACTAAGATCCAGCTCAGCCGGAGACTTATCATCATTTTAACTCCAGGAGCAAGTGCAGAGAAAAGCAGCGTTTCTCCTGAAGCGTATGATCTGCAGGTAGGGCTCCATCAGGCTCTGGTCCAGGGAGAAACCGGTGTGATTCTAATCCAGCTGGGACAGATGCAGGACTACACACCTGCCTCTCGGACTGCAGCATCTGCTCTGTAAGAATTCACCTCTGCTGTGGAGAGACGGCGAATCCTCACCAAACTCCAGGTTCTGGAAACGAGTGCGATATCGGATGCCTGCTGCGTCATCCTATCAGAGGAGTCGTGTGAAGAGTAGATCGCTGACGGCATCGTGTCAGGGTTTACTCGTTTGATGCAAGAGATGCATCTCAGGTCCAGGGGCTAGATTCACGAGAAGCATCTTGAAATTAAGAAATTTCTTAATTTCTGGTGGTGGATGAGGAGATCCCCCCCTCACAATGTAAAGCACTTTGAGTGCCTAGAAAAGCGCTATATAAATGTAATGAATTATTATTATTATTATTATTATTAAGATAAATTCTTAAGAATGTTCCGAAGTGTAATTCTTGACCAATTCTTAAAGGGGTCATGTACTGAGAAATCAAAATTCCCTTGATTTTTTGACATATAAGAGGTCAATGTGCTATAAAAACATTTCAGAGCTCAAAACTTTGTCATTAGTCTAAAAACAGTTTATATCAAAGGCAGTCAAAATGACAGCTTGTGGAATGTTCTACTCTATGATGTAATAGTGTGGATAAGCACCGCCTCCACAGAACAGGATCAATGCCTGCTTCACATATAAGAGGTCGTTATACTGTTAAAACATCCTGTAAGTTTCAGAACTCAAAACTTTGTCGCTAGTCTAAAAACAGCTTATGTTGAATCCAGTCTGCCAAAACGACCGCTCGTGGATTGTTCTACTCTATGATGTAATAGTGTGGCTAAACTCCGCCTCCACAGAAGAAGATCAGTGCTTGCTTCTACATTGCTGCCTGTTTAGCCCCGCCCACCGATTCTACTTCGCTGCCTGTTTAGCCCCACCCACCGAATTGCGCACGGAGTAGGTAAATAACAAGAGCAGCTAACGGATGGTCTACACAGAAACCTAAACGATAAACACAGGATTTTCAGAAAGATTGAAACTAAAAGATGATGCTGTGCCCACTATATTGGATCCGATGTCACACCACACAAGTGTGAGTAACTGTTTTCATTACGTGATCACCATTGCTTTGTCTGTTAAACAGATCATTTGAAAACAGAAAACAGCCTATTACTTCTGAAATATATAGTTCAGTCATGAAACTCTAGATGGTGCATTCTGACGGGGTGTTAACGTAACTGATGATATTCAGAGAGTTAAACGACTTGGCACAAGCTGATTGGTTCATGCTGCATATGCAACCAATGAGCTTACTGCCTTGCATTTATATGGCTGGCTAGCATTCACTTGAGATTCCTGCAGTGCGCTTTCAGAGTTCTCTGAAACCCTCCACCTTCCCCAGCTCCACCTGTATAGATCTGCTACGGGCTTTTTTTATATGCTATTTGTGCAGGAGCAGCATGCCTTAAATACTCACTCACGGCACCGTATCGCCATATGCATTGGCAGTAGCAAGTTACTTGTACCTGTACTTGCTTGCAGCAGCAGCAATCATCTACAACTACAGCAATAACCAGCAGCAGCAGCAATTCAGCAGCAGCATAGCAGATCTGTTCCGCCACGACCAAATGCATTAACATTGTCATATCCATCACCATGCTAAAATGTTCCGAGAGTTGTCATGATTGAATTATGTTTTTATCTTGATAGCATCTTGAAAACATTATAAGTGGACCTCAGAGAACAGTACAAAAGAAAAAACAAAGGCAGTTCATGACCCCTTTAAGAGGTTTTAAAATATTTTCTTAAGATCATCTTATTTTATTTCCTTAAGAAGATGACAGACTCAACAGGAAATAGGGAAATAATATTTTAAACCATTTGTTTTGTTTTCTACAATTATGATTAATTAAATAAAATAAATATATAAACTGTTTTAGCAGATCTTGTAATAATTTATATATACATATACATACATATGTTTACTGTTTTTAAATTCACGAAAATCTTCTGAAGAAAAAAGTTTAGAGTTTTTTTAAAGATCAATATTTTCAATTATCATTTCTTAAGAAGAAAATTACAGGTTTTGGCAAGGTCCCCGTTTGACTTATTTTTGTAGAATTATTACTGAATCCAAAAAATTCATAAACCATCTTATCTTTGGGGATTTAAGACACATTGGAGGTTATCCTAACTTTAAGAAGTTATTTTCAATGATTTTTAAGATTTTACCAGTATTTTGAATTTTACACTGCATTGCAGTTAACAGAAATAACCATAAAATGAATGGATGTTGTCCTGTGTAATGAGCTGCCTGTACTTTTTCTGTTATGTTACAGATTTGTTTTTTACAGTGTAGGTTCATTTTAATATTTTTTATATCAGTCTTTTGAAACCATTATCTTCTGGTCGAGAGAGGTGGATGCATCAGTTTGTGTTAGTTGTATGTAGATATAAATATATGTGATTTTTGTATGTATGTTGTTTACAATGTTACTATAATTTAATAAATACTTTTTTTCTAAATGAATTAGGCTACACTACCTTTTAACAATAATAATAATAATAATACATTTATATTTTGTATAGTTACTTTCTCAAGGCGCTTTACATAAAAGCTTTACACAAAGACAAACACAACAATATAAGCAACCATATAAAGTTTTGTGTATTTTTTCGGCTTTTGAGCGCCTGTAGAATTTATTGTCGTAAATATAGGCTATCATCACTGGCTGTGTTCGAAATGGCATACTTGCTTACTGCTTACTGCTTACTGCCCAGTACACAGTGCATACTGCCTACAATTTTTTTAAAGAATAGTGTGTGAAAACAGTATACAATAAGCAATAAATGTTTCAGAGTAGTATGCTTAAGTGCTGTCACATGACAAACACTGAACATTAATTCAGCACAGCTGTCAAGGTTGTTACCTTAGAAACAAATGAGCTAACTGTTCTTTTTACAATGTTAATCACAGCCAGGCATTGGTGGGCGGAGTTAATGTAAATAGCCTCTGCCAACAAATTGGTCTATTTGTCCTTAGAGTAATACACTCCATTTCTTTTTAGAGCTGCTTGACAGTGGAATTGAATTCTGTTTGCATAATTGAAATATTTTTATTTATATATTTTATTTATATATTATATTGCTACAATATAATTATTATTTAATATCTTTGAAAGAATCTGTATTGTATAAAGCAAAGATAAAGGTGACGTCCATACAGAAAATTCACATACTATTCACAGTATACACACAGCATACTGCAATATAGTATGGTAGTATGCCATTCCGAACAGCTTGATTTCAGTGTACTTGAGTTATATTTAGCAGATTCTGGCGAATATAGTAGGTCATCGGGTATTACATGCATACAGAAAATTTGCATACTATGCACAGCATACATACTGGATACTGCAGAAATAGTAAGAGTAGTATGATAGTATGGCATTTCGAACACAGCCATTGTCTATTTACAGCTGATTCTTGCGCGTGCATTTGTTGCTGCCGTAAAGCGATCCGCCCTTTTAGCGGAATTACTTACTTACATATCCTATTCTCAGAACACACGTTTGGAAAAAGAAATAGCAGCTATTCGCCTTATTAGAAGTCAGTCTACCATGGGAATGATGTCGAAACTGGTATTTCAAGGTAAAAAAAAGAAAGGTAGCCTACATACAGTTGGTTAAGTCACAGCTGCTGATCTAGAGTAAGCTTTACCGTCCTACTGATATTTAAAAGGAGAGTTCACACATTTACTCAAGTTGTTCCAGACCTGTATAACTTAAAATGACACTAGGGTGAGTAAATAATACAATTTAATAGTGGGGTGAACTTTCCCTTTAAGGCACAATGAACGCACGTAGCGTCGTTTCCATGACGACTAAATCAGTCACAGCCAACTGAAACAGCTAAATAAAACACTTCTTTCGTGTTTTCACTCTTACAAGAAGCAATGTAAGTTGTAAGTCGTGTGATTTATAAACATGTTTTTACTTAATTTGTACTGTACTTCAGATTCATTATTAATTTTCATATGCGTTTCTGAGCTACCAACAGAATGCGACAGAGTTTGCGACAGTGAATCAGGACGAAATTAGCGAAAAGACTTGAGAGGTGAGGAAAAATAAGTAGCTATGTCATAAAATACGGCATTTGATATAATGGGATTATGATATAATAGCAGTGATTAGAAAGAGGTGTGTGTGTGAGGTGAGTTTCAACCGCTCTTAAAGGGATAGTTCAACCAAAAATTGTCATAATTTACTCACCCTCATGTTTTATTTATTTGATATTATTTTATTAACAATTGTGATTTTATCATTTTAGTTTGGAGGAGAGAATTAACAAAAATCATATTTTAAGACACTATATTTAAAATAATGTTTAAAAAAAAAAGTTTATTTTTTTATGTTTTCGTTTTCATTTTAAATGTAGTTAAAGTTTTTGTAATTTTGTTTTTTATATGTGTATTTAATACTTTTTATATTTTTTTATATCTTACACACACATACATACATACATAAATAACTAAATATATATGTAGTATTTTAGTTTGACAGACAGAATTCACAAAAATTAATCTATTTTAAGATACTGTATTCAGTATGTGTGTGTATATAATATATAATACATTTAGTCATTTAGCAGACACTTTTATCCAAAGTTACTTACAAATGAGGACAATGGAAGCAATCAAAATCAACAAAAGAGCAATGATATGCAAGTAATAAGTCTCAGTTAGCCTAACACAGTACACATAGCAAGGTTTTTTTACACACACACACACACACATACGCACACACGCACACACACACACACACACACACACACACACACACAATGGTTATTTGAATAAGTTTTTTAATTTTTATGTTTCCTTTTCATTTTAATCGTAATTAAAGTTTTAGTAATTTTGTTTGTGCTTTTTATTTGTATCTTATAACCGTTAATAGAAATAGACATATTGTCTAATAAACTAATACAACTAATACAACACTAATAAAAATGACAAAAACACAAACAAAATTAGGCCTACTAAAAGAAAATTTTTTTTTTAGCTTTGTTCTTATTTATATATAGTTGTTATAGTTGTAATTTTAAAATAAATTATGCTTAAAAAATATTTTTGTATTTTATTTTACTACAGTGGATCAGTAAGAAATTAGCAAAAAGACTTCAGAGGTGAGGAAAATATGGGATTTGTTATTTATTAAATGTCTGCGGTGTATCGTGTATGTTGAATATAATTAGAGTTTTTGAGAGTATAAAGCCCCCCCCATGCAATTGCATTTAAAGTTTTGAAGCTTTGAAAAGGACAAAAGCACCATAAAAAAGTCTATATAACCTACACGCTATAATTCAACTGTAAAGAATACCACACAGAGAGAGCATGTCAGCCCATTAAAGCAGTCATGCTTTTCTCAATGATAATGTAATCTGATCATCATGTAAAGAATTGCATTTCTCCCACTTAGAGTTGCACTTGGTGCCTATTACCGTGGCAACTTGTTTTGGTGACTAGTATACATCTGTGAAAAAAAAAAAAAAAAGAAGCCAACGGCAAAACCGTCAAGCTTTCAGTTTTATTTTCTTCTGTTTCCCTGAATGTAAAACCCAGTCAGAACATATAATGTTGATTATGTGAAGCTGAGAAATAAGAGAACTTTACCAATCACAGTCCAAGGAGAGAAGTGAAAAAATCCTTTAAGGTAAAAGTATCTGAAAAACGCAAGCAGCTGAAGTCAATTTTATTGTTCTGTAATATTGTTTTATATATTATTTAAAAAATCTGTAAAAGTTTCTATGTCTGCGGTGTATCGTGTATGTTGAATATAATTAGAGTTTTTGAGAGTATAAAGCCCCCCCCATGCAATTGCATTTAAAGTTTTGAAGCTTTGAAAAGGACAAAAGCACCATAAAAAAGTCTATATAACCTACACGCTATAATTCAACTGTAAAGAATACCACACAGAGAGAGCATGTCAGCCCATTAAAGCAGTCATGCTTTTCTCAATGATAATGTAATCTGATCATCATGTAAAGAATTGCATTTCTCCCACTTAGAGTTGCACTTGGTGCCTATTACCGTGGCAACTTGTTTTGGTGACTAGTATACATCTGTGAAAAAAAAAAAAAAAAGAAGCCAACGGCAAAACCGTCAAGCTTTCAGTTTTATTTTCTTCTGTTTCCCTGAATGTAAAACCCAGTCAGAACATATAATGTTGATTATATGAAGCTGAGAAATAAGAGAACTTTACCAATCACAGTCCAAGGAGAGAAGTGAAAAAATCCTTTAAGGTAAAAGTATCTGAAAAATGCAAGCAGCTGAAGTCAATTTTATTGTTCTGTAATATTGTTTTATATATTATTTAAAAAATCTGTAACAGTTTCTTTCTTAGTATGTGTTAAAGTAACAGTTTTTCTATTTTCTATTCATTTTTGTGTATTTTATACAGGAAGAGGCTATTTATTTTTAAAGGCTAGTTAGTCTGTGTAAACAGGCTAGAAAGATGTTTTTGACCCATTGCATTCAGTTTCACTGTGAAAACGCAAGAACACGTCCTATGTGAACTTTGTAGAATAAGATGAGTTTTATTTGCAAATGTGCTTTTTATGCAAAAAAGTAATGAGTTTTGTTTGCAGAAATGCTGTGTGCACTAGAAGAGAAAGTACACCCAAAGGATATCAGCAACATCCAGTTAGGAAATCTGACAACTTTATTCTTAAACATCGAAAAGCTGAGACATAGTGAAAAAAAAAAAAAAGAATAAATAAAAATAAAACAATTCATGAAACGGCAAAAAAAAAAAAAAGCAAGTTTTATCGTTTTAATTTGGAGGACAGAATTCACAAAATTGATTCTATTTTAAGATACTGTATTTTAATTCTTTTTTTTTTAAACCATGGTCACCTAAAATCAGTGTTGTTTTAGTATCATTGACATAATATTGTAGTTTTTAAATCGGGGTTTATTTTTATTCTTATATTTACCATTTTCATTTCAAATGTACTTTTTAAAAATAATCTTGTTGTGTGTTTGTCATTTTATTATATTTTTATTATACGTATGAATTTTTATATCATTTAAAATGATAAGTGATGACGTTGCATCTAGCTGAAATTAAATAAGCTTTTTATATTCTGTTTCAGTTAACATTTATTAAGTAAAATTTTTTAAATGGGTTTAATTTTAGTTTTAGTTAACAATAATAACACTACTTGAAATATTAATAAACCTAATTGAAAATAAACTTTAACTGAAATAAAAAGCTTCATCTTATTTTATGATCTTATGTTTTGCAGATCACATACAAAAAAAGATGGCAAAAACACAACAAAACTACTAAAACTTTAAAATTAAAATTAAAACAGAAAATATAAATGTAAACATAAGAATATAAAATATAAATAAAAATAAATATAAAATACGAATAAAAACTACACTGTAAAAAAAAATCTGTGACATAATGCAGGGAATTCTGGGAGTGTCAATTTACGGTTTTTCACTGTAAATTATACATTGACTTTTTCTTTTTCACTTCCAAAAACCATATTGGTGGTGGTTGAGGAGAGACCCCCCATATGATTGTAAAGCGACTTACTGTTAACCAATTAACAGGTTTTTACTGTAGCATTTTTACAGTCTTTTACTGTTAAAATCACAATCATTTTTTACAGTGTATAGTAGTATCAGTGATAGTAAAATAACACAGGTTCGCAGTGAAGTTGCAGAATATTTTCATAGCACAGCTCATGATTTGAGCTCTTTAAATGAGGCTTTCAGTCTCTGCTCCAGATTCCTGTAATGCTTCTGTCTCTGTGTCTGACATCACCACTGCAGCAGTGCATTTGTTCAGCGCAGCAGCAAGTGCATTGTAGCCCGTCCTGTCCGTGCCCTCCCTCCCTCCCCGTCCCGTGCATCTGCGCTTCTCATTCACACTCACTGTGTCTGACACGAGCATGGATGAGGCAGCGGTGGAGCCGACCCTGGTGCAAACACTCGCTGTGAGCGCCGTTGAAGGCCGATATCTGTCTCTGTCTCCCTCTTTCCAGCGCTGCTCGCTCGCCTCCTGGATTACAGAAAACATCAAGAAGAAAGAGTGCTGCTTCTATGTGGAGGATGGCAGGTATGATTTTTAATGAGCTTGTCTTATAATGTTTACTCCATCATACTGGGGAATTAACCCTTAAAAGCCTACTGTATCATATTTGATATGAACAACATAATCAAACTTTGCTAAAAACGTCACAATTTACTACATGCCTTCTGTTGTCTGATTGATAATTTAGATTTTTAGTATAATTGTACAAACATCCACCTTCAGCTCGTGCTTCACGTGTCTTTTTGCTGTCAAAACTTGATTTTAGTAAACGTAAGAATAGCTAGTAATATTTCCAGATGAACACTCACTGGATTGAAGCAGCTCTGCTTTACTTGAATCTCCATCAATAATTTTTTTGAAAAATCAGTGCGTCTCAAATCTGATCCTCAGGATCTAAAATTACATTAAATGTAATTACATTTATTCACCGTATATAGTATGGAAACTTACTGTTAACCAATTAACAGGTTTTTACTGTAGCATTTTTACAGTCTTTTACTGTTAAAATCACAATCATTTTTTACAGTGTATAGTAGTATCAGTGATAGTAAAATAACACAGGTTCGCAGTGAAGTTGCAGAATATTTTCATAGCACAGCTCATGATTTGAGCTCTTTAAATGAGGCTTTCAGTCTCTGCTCCAGATTCCTGTAATGCTTCTGTCTCTGTGTCTGACATCACCACTGCAGCAGTGCATTTGTTCAGCGCAGCAGCAAGTGCATTGTAGCCCGTCCTGTCCGTGCCCTCCCTCCCTCCCCGTCCCGTGCATCTGCGCTTCTCATTCACACTCACTGTGTCTGACACGAGCATGGATGAGGCAGCGGTGGAGCCGACCCTGGTGCAAACACTCGCTGTGAGCGCCGTTGAAGGCCGATATCTGTCTCTGTCTCCCTCTTTCCAGCGCTGCTCGCTCGCCTCCTGGATTACAGAAAACATCAAGAAGAAAGAGTGCTGCTTCTATGTGGAGGATGGCAGGTATGATTTTTAATGAGCTTGTCTTATAATGTTTACTCCATCATACTGGGGAATTAACCCTTAAAAGCCTACTGTATCATATTTGATATGAACAACATAATCAAACTTTGCTAAAAACGTCACAATTTACTACATGCCTTCTGTTGTCTGATTGATAGTTTAGATTTTTTAGTATAATTGTACAAACATCCACCTTCAGCTTGTGCTTCACGTGTCTTTTTGCTGTCAAAACTTGATTTTAGTAAACGTAAGAATAGCTAGTAATATTTCCAGATGAACACTCACTGGATTGAAGCAGCTCTGCTTTACTTGAATCTCCATCAATAATTTTTTAGAAAAATCAGTGCGTCTCAAATCTGATCCTCAGGATCTTTTGAGGAATGTTTGTTTCCAGAAGCTTTACTTTCACTGTTCCTCAGCGGAGGAGTGATCTTCAGAAGCCTCCAAAACATCTCACATCTTCTGAGGAGCGTTTAGCTACTTGTTCATCTCTCAATCAGCATTGCATTGCATTGCATCATTTAAATATCATCTTACTAAAACATATTATTGGAGATATAGTGACGACTGATATTTATATCATTTTATGCAAGTATCTGCTGTACTGTTATAAAGATCTCATTGATTTACATTACAAGCCTCAGAATTTCATCCCTTTTTGGTCATATGGATATCAGCATCTGCACCAAATTGCATATTTTAGCTCAGTTTGGAATAATAAAATAAAATGTCATCCTTGAGTTTGAGCTCCATATTCTCAGTGTATCTCATTATATGAGCCATAAAAACCTGGTGTATCAAATATAATACCACATTCAAAAAAAAATTACAACACACTCTCTTATTAACCTTTGTGGTTGATCACAAAACATCAAACTCATGAACCTCACTTTCACAACTGTTGCTTATTCATCCTAACAAAGCAAGTAGTGCAAGAGCAAGCATTGTTATATCAAAGCATATACTGTATATAGTGTTAACATAAAAACAAGCAAGTAACATAACATTGAAGCAGGTAAATAGCAATAGCCATATCCAAAACAAAGGGTCTAATTTAGTGTTTTATTAACAGAAACTTTCTTTTAAATAATCATTTACTCATCCAAACCTGAATGACTTTTTGACACAAAAGATGTTTTGCAGAATATCTGAGCTGCTGTTTTCCATGCAATAAAAGCGAAAGGTGATTTTTATTGCTGCAAATTTAAAAAAAAAATCCTGACTTGCACATTGTATATTTAGCTGAACTATTCTTTTTAAAGTGTATTATTCTGTGTGTTTCAAATATGAAGTATAATTAATGATGTCAGTCATACACTGTAAATACTGTAAAGAAACGATTATCGAAGTACAGTTAACTATAAAATACAGCTTCAGTCTTTCTACTTAAAAATTTAATGTTTCATTCAGTGTGTTACTTCTCATTCCTTTGTAATTATTTGTGAAATTCACTAGCAATTTCTCAGTATAACTCACAGAAATGGTCCAGTTGACAAGCGGTCAACTAAAGATCACGTGTATACACTCCTGTGTGTAGTTCGGCAACCTTCGGACAATATGTGCGGTCCTCGTGTTGTTGGGCTGTAACTCATGTGTGGATAACATGGATTACTGTTGACAGGGAGGGGATTTGTAAGTGTGGTCACCCAAAGATCCAGCACTGCGATGAGGCCATCAAACCGGAGGACTATATGGGGTAGCAGTGGGACAGACACAGACACGTCAGAGAGGTGCCCACCGATGCCTTTGGAGATATCAGCTTTGGAGGACTTGGACAGAAAACCGGGAAGGTAAAATTATGTCTCCAGTGTATTGTAGATATTTAAAGAATAGTTCACCCCAAAATGAAAATTAGCTGAAAATGTGCTCACCCTCAGGGCATCAGAGGTGTAGATGAGTTTGTTTCTTCATCAGATTTGGAGAAATGTAGCATTGCATCAGTGTCTCAGCAATGCATCCTCTGCAGTGAATGGGTGCCGTCAGAATGAGAGTCCAAACAGCTGATAAAAACATCACAATAATCCACAAGTAATCCACAGCACTCCAGTTCATCAGTTAACATCTGGAGAAGCCAAAAGATGTAACAAATCCATCATTAAGACGTTTTAACTTCAAACTGTCACTTCTGGCTAAAATGTGAGTACATAATCCATAATAACGCTTCCTCCAGTGAAAAAGTCCATCTCCTGTTGTCTCTCACATCAAAATACAGCCACATATTTGTTTAGAGCTGTGCTTGATCTGTGCAGATTTCTCTCCTGATTCAGACCAGACCACTTTTTCACCGGAGGAAGCGTTGTTATAGATTATGGACTCGTATTTTGGTCAGAAGCGAAGGTTTGACATGCCTTAATAATGGATTTGTTCAAGACATTAACTGATGGACTGGAGTGGTGTGGATTATTGTGATGTTTTTATCAGCTGTTTGGACTCTCATTCTGACGGCACCCATTCACTGCAGAGCATCCAGAGTTATATATGTGAACTCATAGAAGGGCTTCTGTGGTGTGTGTTTAGTATGTTCGGGTGTCGTCGGACACGTCCTGTGAGAGTCTGTACCAGCTGATGACCGAACACTGGAAACTGCGTTCGCCGAATCTGCTGATATCAGTGACCGGCGGAGCCAAAAACTTCTACATAAAGACTCACCTGAAGGACAAGTTCCGCCGGGGCCTCATCAAAGTCGCCCAGACCACAGGTACGGCAGCCTGCGTAAGGGCCGGGATTGTAATGTTATCACAAAGCTCTCTATATAAAGTTATAGCAGTATGTTCAAATTTAGTCTCATATATTCAGCATGCTCGCGCAGGGCAATATGTACTATATAACACATCTCAACTGCCTAATTGTTTGTATCAGGTACGTATCAAGGTTTCCACAAAATTATGAAGCAGCAAATCAGCATATTAGAAGGATTTCTGAAGGATCATGTGACACTGAAGACTGGAGTAATGATGCTGAAAGATCACAGGAATAAATTGCATTAAAATATATTTACATAGAAAACTTTTATGTAATTTTAAATTGTAATAATATTTCACAATATTACTGTTTTTACTGTAGTTTTGATCAAATAAATGCAGCCTTGGTGAACAGAAGAGACTTCTTTCAAAAACGTAAAAATCGGAATTATTTCGAACTTTGAACTTATTCTTTTTATATATTCTTTTTAATTTTAATTAAAGTTTTAGTAGTTTTTCTTGTTTGTGTCATTTTATTAGTTTTTAATGTTTATACAGTTTTTAAAAATTAAGTTTTAGTCTTTAGTTTTAGCTTATTTAGTTTTGGTCATTTTAGTACTTCAACTTAAACTAAATGAAAGTGATAAATGTTGCCTTGGCGACTCACTGAAATCATTTATTTCATATTTGTGACCCTGGACCACAAAACCAGTCTTAAGTGTCAATTTTTCAAAATTGAGATGTATACATCATCTGAAAGCTGAATAAATAAGCTTTCCATTGATGTATGGTTTGTTAGGATCGGACAATATTTGGTCGAGATACAACTATTTGAAAATCTGGAATCTGAGGGTGCAAAAAAAATAAAATAAAATATTGAGAAAATCACCTTTAAAGTTGTCCAAATGAAGTTCTTAGCGATGCAAAATCAAAATGATTGCAAAAAATTATAGCAAAAGCTTGTCTATGATGCCTTAAATACTAAATGTAGGTAACTTGCCAGGTTTTCTCTATGGCTTTTAATGACCCTGACTGAAAATTAGAGAATTGGAGCATGTGTGTGCAACCGTCACAAACTGGTCTAGCACAAGCTGCAGAACCAAGCTTTTGATGGTTTGTGTTGACATGCTTTTTAAGGTGTATTAAACAGGTTAGACTAATCTACAGTGCTTTCCGTGTGGCAGGTGCGTGGATCCTGACAGGAGGGACACACGCCGGTGTGATGAAGCACGTGGGCATGGCCGTGCGAGATTACACACTCAGCAGCGGTTTGATGGAGGGACAGATCGTCGTCATCGGTGTGGCACCCTGGGGAGTCATTCACAACCGACACGCACTCGTCCATCCTGAGGTCAGATGATTTCCTAATGATTTGGTCAGCCATGTGCTAAAATATTTACTTGAAGTTCATATTTCAATCATTTAACAACATATTTTTTCTCTTTTTTTTATATAATATAAATTATAATATATATTTTTTTTAGAAGCTGTTTTATTTTGAAAAAATTATGTATTTATTTTAATTTTACATTTTTATCATTTGTGGTATCTCGGCCAAATATTGTCCGATCCTAACAAACCATACATCAATGGAAAGCTTATTTATTCAGCTTCCAGATGACGTATAAATCTCAATCTCAAGAAATTGACACTTAAGACTGGTTTTGTGGTCCAGGGACACATTTAATTATTAGCTTTTCATCAACTCACAAACCCCTTGTAGTTTCTGTTATGCTGTTAGTGTTTTTATAACAACAGAGTTTTCTGGGATCTCATCTTCTGTCTATTCTAGGGTTGTTTCCCTGCGTACTACGCTCTGGACGAGCAGGGTCAGGGCCGTCTCTCCTGCCTCGATATCAATCACACTCACTTCCTGCTGGTGGATGATGGCACTCACGGACATTATGGAGTTGAGATTGAGCTGCGGGCCCGTCTGGAGAAACTCATCTCTCAGCAATCGCTGGGAAAAAGAGGTGCAGATTTACTCATCATTTAAAATAGCTTGTTTTCATATTTTAATATTGCACAATGGCCATCAATACCAGTTTAAAAGTAAGGGGTCGGTAAGATTTTGTAATGTTTATGAAAAAAAGCCTCTTCTGCTCACCAAGCCTGTATTTATTTGACTAAAAATACAGTAAAAACAGAAATATTGTGAAATATTATTGCAAATTTTTGTATTGTAATATATTTTAAAATGTAGTATATTCCTGTGATGCAAAGCTGAATTTTCAGAATTTGTATTACTCTAGTCTTCAGTGTCACATGATCTTCAGAAATCATTCTAATATGCTGATTTGCAGCTCAATAAACATTTCTGATTATTATCAATGTTGAAAACAGTTATGCTGCCCAATATTTTTGTGAAAACTGTAATACATTTTATTTTTCAGGATTCACAGATGA
The DNA here is from genome assembly GCF_001515605.1 of Sinocyclocheilus anshuiensis. Lineage (NCBI taxonomy): Eukaryota > Metazoa > Chordata > Actinopteri > Cypriniformes > Cyprinidae > Sinocyclocheilus > Sinocyclocheilus anshuiensis. The sequence goes on along the minus strand of NW_015540837.1, from coordinate 108,514 downwards.
ATAGAAAGTTTAAAAGAACAGCATTTATTTAAAACAGAAATAATTTGTAACATTATAAATGTCTCTACTGTCATTTTTCATTATTTAATGCATTCTTTCTGATACATTTTTTTTTTTTTTTTTCGGAAAGAAAAATCTTACTGACCCCAAACAGTAGTGAATTTTGTAGAAATTTTGTAGATTTTGCTTTTGTACATTTTATGTATCTGCACAACAGTAAGAAATAGTCTGAACTGAATGTAATTAATGCATGAGGTCATTCTGTCACTTTTAATTGTCATGTTTATTTATAGGCCTCTCTTGCCTCCTCTGATGGATCAACACTGAATGTTTCAATACAAAAAAAAGAAATGAATCTTTATTTTTTTTAACCACTTCACTGGAATGAACGATTCACTAAAATGAATCAGACTTTCTAGCTGTACTATAATGCTGTCACACAACTTTAGTTAGTCACTCCGCAGCACTGTAGAGATGAGTAGTAAACAGACAGACAAAGGTCAGAGGTCAGCAGACGACCTTTGCCTGACCTTTCAGACCGGCAGTGGCTTTCATACGCACAAAGGAACGTGTTTGCTTGCGTGATTCATATTTGACAGCTCATATACTGTAAAGGCCAACATGAAAAGCAGTTTTCTGTCCTGCGTGAATGTATTTCCTGTTGAAACAGGAAGTTTAGGCAGGGCATATCAAACAGATCATACTTTGAAAAAAAAAATAGCCTTTGATTTGGACAAAAATCTGCGTACTAGTGCCACAAAAGTAGTATTTATGGTACACTAGCATACACATGACCTCAAAATTATGAATAAAAGCCACAGAATTTTGATTTCATGGCTCTTTAATGCTGTTCACTATTCACTTTTGATTATTTGTGGCGTGTTTTGTCTTTCCATCAGAGAGTGGAGTGACAATACCAGTGGTCTGTGCGGTATTGGACGGTGGTCCAGGAACACTAAACGTGAGATTTTTTTAAAGTCATCAGTAGGGGTGTGCGATATTGACAAAAAAAAAGATATCTCGATATTTTCTGGAATTTGATCGATAACGATAATTAGACAATATTTTGCTGAGTGTGTTATTGTGCTGGTATCTTAAGGACTACCATGGACAGCTGACTCCTAATGTTTTTGATATTCTTCATATTCTGTGTGGTGGTCAGTTCACAGCAGTGATAGAAAGTAGCTAATCTTTTTCAACGAGTTTAATTTGATTTTTACCTTTTATGTGCATTTTTTCTAAAAGTGTGGATCATCTTTTGAATCAAATTCTTACATTTAATCAGTCGGTTAGAATAAGACTTTTGGGGTTTTACCAAGCAAATGAAATCAGTATCAACAAAATGTATCTTTGCAATGCAGAGGAAACACAGAAGCTGCATCTGAAGTGGCATTTAGATGTATTTACACGCTGTTTAATTCAGCTCAGAGGGACATGGAATGATTTAACATGCAATTACAAATGCATAAATAATGTTTTGCTATTTGAAATTATAAAAAAAAAAAAGATACTTTAAAATGTGAAATTAAAACCGCCAGTAGGTGGCAGCAAGTCACTCTTAATAAGTGAGTCATTGTGATTGAACCGAATCATTTAAACGGTTGATTCATTCAGGAACAAAACACCGTCATGTTGTTTAGAGACGTAAAACAGTGCTGTGGCTGTGTTTGGAATTATTTTTGTTGGCGAAATAGAGCAAAAACAGGCAATATGGTGTCTAAAACGTAAGTCTCTTAATATTAACTTGTTTATTGAACTGTTGTATAAAATCAATATCACATTTGTAACCATGCTGAAACGGCTCTCTTTGCGTGATATTAGCTATATGAAATTATATATATATAATATATAAATATATATATATATACTGTATATATATATACATTTTCTGCCCCCATATCTTGAATTTTGTGTTCATTCAAAATGCATTTTAATAGACTGAATCACGCAGTGAAAGAATGCACTCTAAATGCACGCGCACTAGTCTAACCTACTAGACTTCATCACGTCACGAATGCGTGTACTCTTCAGGTGTGTTTAGTTTGGTTTTTGTAATATACTCGATAATGTCAAATCGCACATCATTAAAACAACAATTACGATATTATCGCAGACGATATATATCGCACACCCCTAGTCATCAGCTTCATACATCGCAGTGAAATGTTTTCCGTTAGGTTTAATTGACATGTTTATTCACAGACAATCTACAATGCAATGCTGAAACACACGCCGTGTGTGGTGCTGGAGGGCTCTGGACGCCTGGCGGACGTCATCGCTCAGGTGGCGGCTCTGCCCGTGTCAAAGGTCACCCTGGTCCTCATCAACCAGCTCATGAAGAGGTTTTTTGGACAAGAGTGCAAAAGCTTCACTGAGGTGCAGGTCATTGAGTGGACCAAGAAGGTAACAGACAAAAACATACATTTCATAACAATTTCAGACTCATTTGGTGGACAAAATATGAGAAATGTGTCTAATTCCATAACAAAGTTTGAGTGTTTTTTTCAATTATGAAAGACGTCTCGGTAACACTTTACTTAAAGCGTTTATGTATAAGTAGTTATAATACATTATTTGTGACTTGTAATGCACCTTATAATGCCTTGTAAACACAGTTAATACATTATAACACTTAACCAGTCATTGTTACACTATGCATTTTAAATTCGATTATAATTATTTACAACAAGATATAATGTATTACAACACACTTTATGAATAATTATAATGCATTATACCCTTTAATAACCCTTTATAATGCATTGTACATAAAGTCTTTAAGTAAAGTGTTACCGAAGTCTCTTCTGCTCACCAGGGCTGAATTTATTTGATTAAAAATGCAGTAAAAACAGTAATATTGTGAAATATTACAATTTTAAATAACTGTTTTCTATGTGAATATATTAAATTGTAATTAATTGCTGTGATCAAAGCTGAACTTTCAGCATCATTACTGCACTCTTCAGTGTCACATGATCTTCAGAAATCATTCTAATATGCTGATTTGCTGCTCAAGAAACATTTCTGATTATTATCAATGTTGAAAACAGTTGTGCTGCCCAATATGTTTGTGGAAACTGATACATTTTATTTTTCAGGATTCTTTGATAAATAGAAAATTAAAAAGAGCATTTATTTGAAACAGAATTCTTTTGTAATGTTATAAATGTCTTTACTGTTACCTTTGATCAATTTATTGGATCCTTGTTGAATAAAAGTATTAATTGAATTACCGACCCTAAACTTTTAAACAATAGTGTACATCGTTGTCTGATTCATGAACCAATGAACTGATTCTTTTAATGAATATTACAAGAATTCACGAATCAATCTGAATGAAACTATTTATCTAGTTTTAAGTAAATATTGTGTAAAATAAAATATAAATGACATCAATATTTCATTAAATATTATTTAAATAAAGCAGAATTAATGGTAGAAGAATTGTATATAATAAATTAAATATTAGTTTTAAATTATATATAATTTTGTGTGTGTTTAGCAAATGGCTGCAATATAACAAAGAGTGAAAAATTGAAGGGGGTCTGAATACTTTCCGTACCCACTGTATATATATATATATGTGTGTGTGTGTGTGTATAATGTACACAAAAGCAAAATTAGTATATATTATATAAAATATGAGTGTTCTCAGAAGTTTCATAATACACATGTATCTTAAGCAATGAATATTTGTATTTATTTTTGTCTTTCTTTAGATTCAGGACATCATCCGAATGCTTCATTTGCTCACTGTGTTTCGTATTGACGAGGATAAAAACTATGATGTTGACGTTGCCATTCTACAGGCTCTGCTGAAAGGTACGAGTCCATGTCACGTTTCAAAGGCACATGCTCAAGCCTCTGCATTTCTTCATCTGGAAATTGATGTCTTGAACTTGTTTTTCCGGGCAGTACATAACTGGATTATACTGGTAATGGATGGGTAACTAATGGCAGCAGTGAGCGGGTTGAATCTTCACCTTTTATCTTCACAGTGATCCAAACCCCCTTCAACATTATTCTTCATGTTATTTAAAATGACTCAAGCTAAATGCCGTGTAGTGATCACGTTCTTGCAGAAAAACACAAGGGGTCTGGCTTGAGCACATTGATCCTCCCTGGAGAGTCTGGATAGAGGAAGCTATTAGTGCTTGAGCTATAGTGACGGATGACACATCTCTGAAATGCTAAGGAGATTTGTGTAGCTTTATTTAGCGTTGAGTACTATCACACGTGGTCTCTTATAAACACAGTTGACTTGTCTTTGCATTAGATGCTTGTGACCAATAAAGTTCTTCAATGCAGCACAAAAAAGATGTTAGTTTAAAGGATTAAACTAATTATTTTTGTATGAAATCCACATATAAATGATCTTTTGATTGAAGTAAAGCCTCATAGCCTTATATTTTCTTTAAGATGAGTATGATTTAATAAACCAGGAAATCCCTATAGGCATATATATATATATATATATATATACAAATTAAATAAAAGTCCTGCAGCAGTGTTTAGTATTATTTACATACTATTAGAGTATTTATTAATATTGTGAATGAGCTTTTTTATATTTTCAGGTTTTTTTATTTTAATTTAGTGATTTTTTTGTACTTTTGGAATTTTTATCATTTTTTTATATTTCTAAGATTTCTTAAAATATATCTTTAGATATTTATATTCTTTAATTTGTTTATTTAAGTTTTGGTAATTTTAGTACTTCAAACTTCTAAGTCCGTTTTTTCAGTCATTTTATTTCAGTTAGTTGAAGTTTTTCATCTAATATTTATATACTCTTTTTTTCAGCTTTCAGTCAATGATTTTAATCGTTTTCGTTAACAATGACTCGTTCATTGCTAAGAATTAGAAGGTTTCATGCATCAATGCAAACAAAGTCTTAAAAGTCTTTTTTCCTGGTTTCTCATCTAAATTAAGTTTTAAGATTAGTTTTTTTCCTGGAGAATGAGACAAAATCAATGATATTGAATTACTAATGATAAGAAAATGGCTTATTAATTGGCATGAAAATATATCACAATGCAAAAAGTAAATGAATAAATAAAATCAAAGATTCGATAGAAGGTCTTTTCTTTGTACAAAATATAATTTAATTTACTTATTTTTGGTAATTTACTTATCTTTGAAATATGACCTGGACATGTTTTTGACAGGCTTTGTCGTCAATAAATATATTTGTCATCAATAAATATATTATTTATTTCAGTTAGTTGTCAAGGGAACATTTCTAATTTAAACATTTTTTAAGTTTACATTTTTCATCTAATATTTCTATTTTATTTCAGCTTTATTTCAATTACCAAATACTATTTTTAATACTTTTAGCTAACAATAGCAACACTGTCATGTAGCACAGTTTATAGAAAGCCTTTACCAACAACGATTGGTGTCTTGACTTGTCTCAAACACTTGAGACATTTTTTCCATTACAAACTGGTAAGAACTGTTAAACCTCAACTAAAGACGCGTATCGTTGCTCTTCAGCCTCCAGAAGCGATGAGCATGCGGGCCGACAGTCGTGGGAGAGACAGCTGGAGCTCGCCGTGGCCTGGAACCGAGTGGACATCGCCGAGAGTGAGATCTTCACCGAGGAGAGCCACTGGACGGTGGGTTAAAATAACCATATAATGTTGATTTACATTTGCTGAAATACACACGTTTGTGCACTGCAAATGCTGGTTTAACTTCTTTTCAAACCGTAATCCAAGCTTAGAAACAGTGCTATTTTAGTATCATTAAAATTATATTTTAACAAAAATGAGAAATGTTGCCATGGCAATAATAATATAATATTCTATTTTATTTCATTTAATGTTCATTTAATTTCAAGTAATTATTTTTTTGCATTTAAGTTTTTGTTTTCAAAACACAATTTTGTTGTGTGTTTTTGTTATTTTTATTAGTTTTTTACAATGTCTATATAGTTTTTAATTATTATTTTTTTAGTTTTAGTTTATTTAGTTTTAGTTATTACTTCAACTTTAAATGAAAATGAGAAATGTTGTCTTGGCAACTAGATATAAAAACGTTTATTGTATTTTATTTTATTTCAGGTAATGTTTATTTCATTGAAGGAAAATGTTTTTTTTTTATTGTTTTAGTGTTAGTCACCGATTTAATAATATTATTGTGTTTTCATTATTATTAACATGTTTATATAGTTTTTATAAATGTTTTATTTTTTTATTTTTAGTTTATTTAATTTTAGTATTTTAGTATTTAAATTAAATGAGAATGAGAAATGTTGCTTTGGCAAATATATATAAAATATACGTTTTAAAAATATTTTATTTGATTTCAATTTAGTTAGTGTTTATTTCGAGTATTAAACATGTTTATTGTATTTTATTTTATTTCAGGTAATGTTTATTTCATTGAAGGAAAATGTTTTTTTTTAATTGTTTTAGTGTTTAATCACCGATTTAATAATATTATTGTGTGTTTTCATTATTATTATTAACATGTTTATATAGTTTTTATAAATGTTTTATTTTTTTATTTTCAGTTTATTTAATTTTAGTATTTTAGTATTTAAATTAAATGAGAATGAGAAATGTTGCTTTGGCAAATATATATAAAATATACTTTTTAAAAATATTTTATTTTATTTCAGTTTAGTTAGTGTTTATTTCGAGTATTAAACATGTTTTTTTTAAGTTTAGAAGTCTGCTTAGAAGTCATTAATACACTATAGTTGAGTTGTGGTGATGTTTTTTCCATATCTTTCTCGTCTCAGTCGTGTGATCTGCATCCGGCCATGTTTTCTGCGCTGGTGGGCGACAAACCCGAGTTCGTGCGGGTCCTGCTGGAGAATGGAGTGTGTGTGAGGAAGTTTCTGGAGCATGAGGACACGCTCTGTGAGCTTTACGCCCACCTGCCCGCCTGCTTCTTCCTGCGCAAACTCGCCAAACGAGTCCAGGGTGGAAAAATCCGCAGGGGTCATGAGCCGCCGCCGCCTGGAAGCTCAAAGATCTCCTTGAGTCATGTGGCTGAAGAAGTGCGCCACCTGCTGGGGAGTTTCACACAGCTGCTATACCAGCCGTCGCGCTACAAGATGACCGAAGATGATGTCCGTTTAGCGGCAAGTTTAAGAACACACATCAGAAACACCTCAGCAACAAAGACATAAATACTAATATATTTAAAAAATATATTACATTATATAATATTACAAAATATTACAATATTTTATATTATAATATAAAATATTTAAAAAAATACATTTTTTAGCACTTCAGCTTTAACTTATTTAAGTTCATTTAGTTGCCAAGGCAACATTTCAAATTTGAAATTTCAAGACAAACATTTCAAGTTTGTCAGCTAATATTTATATTTTCTTTTATTTCAACTTCATGTGTAATAGTTTTAGTTGAGGTTAACATTAAAATACTGCTGAGGGTGAGTCTTAACATTTTTAAGGGTGTTATTTTTACTGTAAAACAAGACAAAAATAACGAAATCGAACTGATAATAAGAAAGTGGGTTATTAATTTACATTTATGCATTTATGTATTATTATACTATTTATTTTCTATTTTTCTATTTTAGTTTTAATTTAAAATTTCGTTAATTTTTTTTAGTTTTAAGTTTTTATGCACATTTTTTTTACATTTCTATTTAGCTTAATTTTTATTTCAGTTTTAGGTTTAGCAATTTTAATACTTCAACTTCAGTTTGTTGCCAAATCAGCATTTCAGATTTGAACAGTGTTTCAAGTTTTTTATTTTATATTTTATTTTATATTTTTATTTGAATTTATATATTTATTTTCTTTTATTTCAGCTTTAGCTTAAATATTTCTATTTTGTTTTTAATAGTTTAGTTTTCATTAACAATAACACTGCTGGGAATGTTTTTGCATCAGTGCAAAAAAAATGTCTTAACAGTTTTTGTCCTGGTTTCTCATGTAAATTTAATTTTAAGTATGTTATTTTTTTACTGGAAAACAAGACCAAAAAAATGATTGAATTGATAATGATAAGAAAGTGGGTTATTAATTGCAATGAAAATAATGTCAAGTGAGATCCTAAAGAAGGCATCTTTTCTTTATACAAAATATAATTTAATTTACTTATTTTTGACCTGGACATGTTTTTGACAGGCTTTGTGAGAATCATTCCCCTTTCGTTCTAGTTTGAGTGTTATCAGAAGAGTCGGTGTGATTTCTTCATTGTTCAGGTGCCGTCCAAAGGTCTGGTGGATCTGCCATGTTCGGGTGAAGACTGGACCCCAGACACGGTTTGGGACCCGGGACGGGATCTGTTCCTCTGGGCCGTCGTACAGAATAACACAGAACTGGCAGAGATCGGCTGGGAGCAGGTACAGCATCAGTCATGAACGCTTCGTTAACAATCATTAACAATCAATCGAAATGGTTCCAGCGTAAAATGACTCGCTCAGTTGAATAGGTTTGTCTTTTCCTCCTTTTGTGTCTTCAGCCATGTTTACACAACTCTGTGAGTACTACTACTGACTGAGCTCGCTAGTTTTATGACAAAAACAAAATCCACTGTATAGAGCAATACTCCAATGGAATTAGTGGGTTAAAGTCAGTCACACCTCGACTTTCTTCCAAATAACGCACATTTCATTCATAATATTATAAATACAGGCCTATAGTTCCTGCACATTTTTGTTTTTCTGAATTGTGTGAAATGGCTAATAAAAATAGGTAATACAAAACGATTATGTGGTCACCAAGGTGAATTGGTTTAGTCTTGACTTCTGGTCGTGAGTGACAGTGTTGGGGGGAGGGGAAATCTGTTGATTGTCGAGTGCCAAATAAACACAGAGATGG
>NW_015540837.1:98226-98360 GCF_001515605.1 Sinocyclocheilus anshuiensis | reverse complement strand
CCTTCCACTCAACTTTCTGTTAACATGCTTGGATACAGCACTCTGTGAACAGCTGGCAATGAATGCAATGAATGTTTGCGGCTTACCCTCCTTGTGAAGGGTGTCAATGATTGTCTTCTGGACATCAGCAGTCT
>NW_015540837.1:96461-98159 GCF_001515605.1 Sinocyclocheilus anshuiensis | reverse complement strand
GTGCATTGAATTTATTTAATACACGAGTTTCACAATTTGAGTTGAATTACTGAAATAAATGAACTTTTCCACGACATTATAATTTATTGAGATGCACCTGTACATGTTAGATGGAAACATTGTGCATTATGATTATGAGTTTGTAGCTTAATTCACTATATTTGAAATAGTTTGAGCTGCAGTTCAATGGGAAATCAGTTGAGAGCATCCAGTCATCTCAAACTGGTGAATTATAGTATTCTTTATTTTTACATAATTACTATATAAAAATAAGTGTATCAATATAATTATTAGAATTGTATAAGTCTATATAGAGTGATAGTCAATGTAAAAAGAGCAAATGGGAGAAGCAGATGAACACAAAACAGTATAACAACATAAATGTTATCATTCAGCTGAACTGTGCTCGTATGTTCTAAACACTTCGGCTCTTATATGTTCTTACTCTTAATCATTATATACTGGGTTTCCTGTACCATCATAAGGAGTCAAATGAATGATCTCTTCCTGGTTAAAGACTGTCTGTTTTATTGATCCCGTATTGTGTTTAAAATGGATGCAATGGATCGAGATCAATGCAATTTCCTTTTGAAAAATGGTCAATAATGGTTTTGGCACTGATGGGAACATAACAGCAGACATTTAATTGTTTGATCAAAATTATTGCTAGGGACAATTTAGTAGTGGCTGGATATTGGTAGGGACATGTCATAGCATTCCTACTAAATTCTACACCCTTGAGTTTGTTCATATAATTAAACTGGTTAAGAAAAAAAAACAATTCACTGATACATTTGCATACCTGTGTGCTGTTTATAGTGAAATATTTTGTTATGATGTATAATGTATTCATTCGTGTCCCTATGTGGAAAGTTTATGTCTTTATAGCGAAATATTTTATTAAGGCTACGTTTCATAATTTTTGACTATGTTATATAAATTCAGGTGTTTTATATTTTTATTGGTTGTGGTTTGCATTAACGTTTCTATTCAAATGATGCTTTGTGCCAGATAAATACTGATATGATTGCATCGAGTAAATAAATGGTATAATCTGATGAAAAAACAGGTTTTCTGTAAGGGGCAGGTTTAGGGTTAGGGGATAGAAAATATCGTTTGGTCAGTATAAAAGTAATAGAAATCTATGGAAAGTCCCCACAATTGACAGAACCAAACGTGTGTGTGCGCATGTGTGTGTGTGTGTGTGTTTGCAGTGCAGAGACTGTATCGCAGCCGCTCTGGCAGCCAGTAAGATCTTGAGGAAACTGGCGCAGGAGAGCGGAGAGGACGACAGCGAAGAGGCAAAGGAAATGAGAGAACTTGCCAGCCACTACGAGAAACAAGCCATCGGTACGAGCCGACACACATCACCTCATGTCCTCTGAGCAGAGCTGTGACCTTTAACCCTGTGCTGGTGTCTTCCTGTCCCAGGTGTGTTCAGCGACTGTCACAGCTGGGATGCGCAGCGGGCACAGAAGCTGCTGATCCGCATCTCTCCGTCGTGGGGCAGAAGCACCTGTCTGTGGCTTGCGCTCGAGGCTGACGCTAAGAGCTTCATCGCTCACTCAGGAGTCCAGGTGAACAAACCTTTCCTTTGTTTGCTTACTGAGAAGTGTTTATTTAAAAAATATATTTAATTTAAAAAAAGATGCAAAAGTATCACAGAATGGTGACATGTGCCATATATATATATATATA
>NW_015540837.1:83796-89641 GCF_001515605.1 Sinocyclocheilus anshuiensis | reverse complement strand
ATGGGGTTTCTAATACATCTTTTGTGTGTGTGTGTGTGTGTGTGTGTGTGTGTGTGTCTGTGTGTAGGCTACTTGTTTATGCTACATTGTGAGGACCAAATGTCCCCACAAGGATAGTAAAACCTGAAATTTTTTGACATTGTGGGGACCGGCCTGCGGTCCACATTAGGGGAAAAATATTAAAGATAGTAAATTATGTTTATCTGAAAGTGTAACAATGCAAACAGGTTTTCTGTAAGGGGTAGGTTTAGGGGATAGAAAATATTGTTTGGTCAGTATAAAAGTCATAGAAATCTATGGAAAGTCCCCACAATTGACAGAACCAAACGTGTGTGTGCGCATGTGTGTGTGTGTGTGTGTTTGCAGTGCAGAGACTGTATCGCAGCCGCTCTGGCAGCCAGTAAGATCTTGAGGAAACTGGCGCAGGAGAGCGGAGAGGACGACAGCGAAGAGGCATGAGAGATGAGAGAACTTGCCAGCCACTACGAGAAACAAGCCATCGGTACGAGCCGACACACATCACCCTCTGAGCACTGAGCAGAGCTGTGACCTTTAACCCTGTGCTGGTGTCTTCCTGTCCCAGGTGTGTTCAGCGACTGTCACAGCTGGGATGCGCAGCGGGCACAGAAGCTGCTGATCCGCATCTCTCCGTCGTGGGGCAGAAGCACCTGTCTGTGGCTTGCGCTCGAGGCTGACGCTAAGAGCTTCATCGCTCACTCAGGAGTCCAGGTGAACAAACCTTTCCTTTGTTTGCTTACTGAGAAGTGTTTATTTAAAAAATATATTTAATTTAAAAAAAGATGCAAAAGTATCACAGAATGGTGACATGTGCCATATATATATATATATATACATTAACATTAAATTATATACATTAATATTACCAATATCATGCTAATTATTTTGTGTAACCAATATGCACTATTTGAATTTTAATTATTTTACTAGATACAGCAATGCATCTTTACACAAATCTTAAGGAGCAAATATTCATTTTTAATGTAATATAAAGTTATTATTATTATTATTATTATTATTATTATTAATTCATATTATTTATTTATAAGGATTATTATATGATGATGATGATTATAACCAACATTTACAAACTATTTGTATTTTTTATTTCTGTTTTTGACACAATAATAAATATAAAAGAATATTTGAGAACAATTATTCATTAATATTAAATAATGATGTTATTATGTAATCATATTATTATTATTATTATCATATTGCATAGCTAAAACAATAATTTGTACAATAATATTAGCTAGCTATTATTATTAATATTATACACGTTCTTGTTTTGTTACATTTATTGCATATTTATTGCATATATGTCTTAATGGTTGCACATTTATTATTATTATTAATTTTATTATTATGATTTACTTTTTAATACAAATTATTGCGTTTGTTATTAATATAATTTTATTTCTGTATTATTTAAAAGTTGTTTTGTGGTCTAAAAGATTGCATATATATCCTTTTTTTGGAGTCTGTGAAAGGGTAGGTAAGCAATTCATGCAACCCATACACTCAAAATAATACAATGTTACCTGTGCACGCTGTTATTTGTGTTGTTTTCTGTATGGCTCAGGCTCTGCTGACTCAGATCTGGTGTGGAGAGCTGTCCGTGGATAATCCACACTGGAAAGTGCTGTTCTGCATGATCTTATTTCCTCTCATCTACACCAGCTTCCTGACCTTCAGGTAAAAACACTTGTTTTCATGGAATATGTTATTAAATGTACTTTATTAAAGGGGAAAACAAACCTAAAGGCATATCTATGAGTTATTACATGCACACAACACCAGATGGCAGCACTACACTGAATAATTTAGCTGCAAATTGCAATTTTACTACAAAACTTTCAATGGTTCGCAGTGGTTCTTATAAGTGGTGTTTTAACCCTTGATGTTTAATGGAACTCTGGCAGACGAGATGAAGTCATCCAGAGACAGGCCGAGAGGACGGAGCAGCAGAAACTGGCCATGGATGCAGTCTTTTCTGGAAGCTCAGATGCCAAAATCAAACGGCATTACCGGTTAGTTGAGTTAATAGAAAATGAGCAAATTAGACAAAAATATTTTCTTTTTCGTTTATTTATTGAGAAAAATTATCCAGTGTTACATATCTGTGCGATGCAAAAGTATGTGAATCTCTATAGGATCAGCAGTTAATTTGAAGGTGAAATTAAGAGTCCATCTGTTCAGAGGTGTTTTCATTCAGTGAAATTACTATCAGGTGTCATTGCCTGCCCTGTTTTATTTAAAGAACAGGGATCTATCAAAGTCTGATCATGTTTGTGGAAGTGAATCATGGCACGAACAAAGGAGATCTCTGAGGACCTCAGAAAAACAGTGTTGTTGCTCATCAGGTTGGAAAAAGTTACAAAACCATTTCTAAAGAGTTTGGACTCCACAAATCCACAGTCAGACAGATTGTGTACAAATGGAGGAAATTCAAGACCACTGTTACCCTCCCCAGGAGTGACTGACCAACAAAGATCACTCCAAAAGCAAGACGTGTAATAGTCCACAAGGTCACAAATGAACCCAGGGTAACTTCTAATCAACTACAGGCCTTTCTCACATTGGCTAATGTTAATGTTCATGAGTCCACCATCAGGAGAACACTGCGCAACCACGGTGTGCATGGTGCATCCAAAAAGAACATTGCTGCCAGTCTGCAGTTTGCTAAAGATCATGCGGACAAGCCAGAGGGCTACTGGAGAAATGTTTTGTGGACAGATGAGACCAAAATAGAACTTTTTGGTTTAAATGAGGAGCGTTATGTTTGGAGAAAGAAAACACTGCATTCCAGCATAAGAACCTTATCCCATCTGTGAAACATGTGTAACCAATATGCACTATTTGAATTTTAATTATTTTACTAGATACAGCAATGCATCTTTACACAAATCTTAAGGAGCAAATATTCATTTTTAATGTAATATAAAGTTATTATTATTATTATTATTATTATTATTATTAATTCATATTATTTATTTATAAGGATTATTATATGATGATGATGATTATAACCAACATTTACAAACTATTTGTATTTTTTATTTCTGTTTTTGACACAATAATAAATATAAAAGAATATTTGAGAACAATTATTCATTAATATTAAATAATGATGTTATTATGTAATCATATTATTATTATTATTATCATATTGCATAGCTAAAACAATAATTTGTACAATAATATTAGCTAGCTATTATTATTAATATTATACACGTTCTTGTTTTGTTACATTTATTGCATATTTATTGCATATATGTCTTAATGGTTGCACATTTATTATTATTATTAATTTTATTATTATGATTTACTTTTTAATACAAATTATTGCGTTTGTTATTAATATAATTTTATTTCTGTATTATTTAAAAGTTGTTTTGTGGTCTAAAAGATTGCATATATATCCTTTTTTTGGAGTCTGTGAAAGGGTAGGTAAGCAATTCATGCAACCCATACACTCAAAATAATACAATGTTACCTGTGCACGCTGTTATTTGTGTTGTTTTCTGTATGGCTCAGGCTCTGCTGACTCAGATCTGGTGTGGAGAGCTGTCCGTGGATAATCCACACTGGAAAGTGCTGTTCTGCATGATCTTATTTCCTCTCATCTACACCAGCTTCCTGACCTTCAGGTAAAAACACTTGTTTTCATGGAATATGTTATTAAATGTACTTTATTAAAGTGTAAAACAAACCTAAAGGCATATCTATGAGTTATTACATGCACACAACACCAGATGGCAGCACTACACTGAATAATTTAGCTGCAAATTGCAATTTTACTACAAAACTTTCAATGGTTCGCAGTGGTTCTTATAAGTGGTGTTTTAACCCTTGATGTTTAATGGAACTCTGGCAGACGAGATGAAGTCATCCAGAGACAGGCCGAGAGGACGGAGCAGCAGAAACTGGCCATGGATGCAGTCTTTTCTGGAAGCTCAGATGCCAAAATCAAACGGCATTACCGGTTAGTTGAGTTAATAGAAAATGAGCAAATTAGACAAAAATATTTTCTTTTTCGTTTATTTATTGAGAAAAATTATCCAGTGTTACCGATGCAAAAGATGCAAAAGTATGTGAATCTCTATAGGATCAGCAGTTAATTTGAAGGTGAAATTAAGAGTCAGAGGTGTACATATGAGATCTCTGAGGACCTCAGAAAATAGTTGGTGTTGCTCATCAGGCTAGAAAAGATTTCAAAGCTATCTCTAAAGAGTTTGGACTCCACCAATCCACAGTCAGACAGATTGTGTACAAATGGAGGAAATTCAAGACCACTGTTACCCTCCCCAGGAGTGATTGACCAACTAAGATCACTCCGAAAGCAAGACGGTCCACAATCCACAAGGTCACAAATGAACCCAGGGTAACTTCTAATCAACTACAGGCCTTTCTCACATTGTTAATGTTACGTGGACAAGCCAGAGGAATACTGGAGACATGGATGAGACCAAAATAGAACATTTTGGTTTAAATGAGCAGCGTTATGTTTCCTATGTATTCCAGCATAAGAACCTAATCCCATCTGTGAAATGTGGTGGTGGTGGTGGTGGTAGTATCATGGTTTGGGCCTGTTTTGCTACATCTGGTCCAGGACAGCTTGCCATCATTGATGGAACAATGAATTCTGAATTATACCAGCAAATTCTGAAGGAAAATGTAAGGACATCTGTCTGAGAAATGAATCTCAAGAGAAAGTGGGCCATGCAGCAAGACAACAACCCCGAGAACATAAGTTGTTTTACCAAAGAATGGTTAAAGAAGGACAAAGTTAATGTTTTGGAATGACAGAGTCAGAGTCTGGACCTTGATTCAATTGAAATGTTGTGGAAGGAGCTGAAGCAAGCAGTTCATAGGAGGAAACCCACCAACATCACAGAGTTGAAGCGCTTCTGAGGAATGGGCTAAAATTTCAGGACTTGTGTGAAAATCTGATCATCTTTTGGGTCATATTTATGCAGAAATATTGAAAAGTCTGAAGGGTTTACAAACTTTCAAGCAGCACTGTATAATTATAATATTTAAATTCAAGATTGGTTTAAATGTAAATGTCTGCTTGCCTGCAGAAAGTGTCCATCTGAATTTATGTTTGCCAGGTAATTTTCTCCAAGACTACTTCCTGAGCTAGAGTCCATCTATAATTGAACATGAGGGGGGGAAATGCTACAATTATTGTATACAAAATGCTATAATAGTTATCGCAAAACTGCCTATATATCAACAGCAGCAGCAACAACAATAATAATAAAAATAATAATAATATTTTATATTGTTCTAGTTGTTGCTTACAGCACATATGGCCCAGGGCGGAAGGATGTGATGCTGTAATAGTCCACAGTCACAGTGTGATGAGCCCAGAGGAACACAGTCACTGTGGCGCTACATTCATCATCGCAAGCAAAAAAACACCAGCATCTAAACATTTACTGTATATGGTACCAGATCTCTCTAAATAAAACAACCAACTTAATCAATGAAGTCTTTAGGTCACGTTTGCTTTTAATAGTGACAGATCTGGACAAAAATAATCTGCACTCACCATGCGATGACACCACGCGCAGCTCTTTCCTGTGAGCATTTTAATATTTTTGTGGCAAATCTCACATTTGTTGGATTCACAGTCAGCACTGATCCAATCATGAACTGAACACTAGTGAAGGAAAAAAAACAGGACAAGCATTACCTTGCATTAAAGAAATAGTTCAACCAAAAATGAAATGTGCTGAAAATGTCCTCACCCTCAGGCCATCCAAGATGTAGATGAGCTTGTTTCTTCATTGGAACAGATTTGGAGAAATGTATCATT
>NW_015540837.1:82681-83759 GCF_001515605.1 Sinocyclocheilus anshuiensis | reverse complement strand
CAAGCTAACCAAGTGTGATCTATCAAAGTCTGATCATGTTAATGGAAGAGTATCATGGCACAAACAAAGGAGATCTCCGAGGACCTCAAAAAAAGAGTTGCTGTTGCTCACAAAACCATTAAAACCATTTCTAAAGAGTTTGGACTCCACAAATCCACAGTCAGACAGATTGTGTACAAATTCAAGACCACTGTTACACTCCCCAGGAGTGCTCCACCCACAAAGAACACTCTAAAAGCAAGGCGTGTAAAAGTCCACTAGGTTTCAAAGGACTGCATGCTAACTTCTAAGCAACTAAAGACCTTTCTCACATGGTGGTAGTATCATGGTTTGGGCCTGTTTTGCTGCATTTGGTCCAGGACGGCTTGCCATCATTGAGGGAACAATGAATTCTGAATTATACCAGCAAGTTCTAAAGGAAAATGTCAGGACATCTGTCCGAGAACTGAGTCTCAAGAGAAAGTGGGCCACGCAGCAAGACAACGACCCCAAGCACACAAGTTATGTTACCAAAGAATGGTTAAAGAAGAAGAAAGCTAATGTTTTGGAATGACTGAGTCAAAGTCCGGACCTTAATCCAATTGAAATGTTGTGGAAGGAGCTGAAGCAAGCAGTTCATAGGAGGAAACCCACCAACATCACAGAGTTGAAGTGGTTCTGTTCTGAGGAAGGGGCTAGAATTCCTACAAGCCGATCAGCAGTTACAAGAGACATTTACCTGCAGTTATTGCTGCAAAAGGGGGTCAGACCAGATACTGAAAGCAAAGATTCACATACTTTTGCCCCGCACAGATATGTAACACTGGATAATTTTTCTCAATAAATAAATTACAAAGAAAATATTTTTGTCTCATTTGTTTGATTGGGTTCTCTTCACTTTTGTTCATATAGCAGTACTTTTAAATGAAAAAAGTTCACAATACACTATTTTTGAATGCATTATTGAATTGCAAGGTTTGAAAGGTATTGAAAGGTTTTTGCCCCCTTCCTGTTTTTTTTTATATTTTTTTGCATATTTGTCACACTTAAAAGATTCAGATCATCAAACCAATTTTAATATTACGCAAAGATAATGCAA
>NW_015540837.1:82110-82643 GCF_001515605.1 Sinocyclocheilus anshuiensis | reverse complement strand
AAGAGGTCATAAAAGAACCCAGAACAACATCTAAAGAACTGCAGGCCTCACCTGCCTCAATTAAGGTCAGGGTTCATGATTCAACAATAAGAAAGATACTGGGCAAAAACGGCATCCATGGGAGAGTTCACTGCTGACCAAAAAGAACACAAAGGCTCGTCTCACATTTGCCAAAAAATATCTCCCTAATTGATCTCCCTAACAATCAAGATCAAGCACTCTCACTTCTCTCCTTGAAGCGCACTCTAGACAAAAGATCAGAGATGAGAGAAAACTTTCTAGAGTTCATGGGGAAGATGTTCGAGAACAAGCACGCCAAACTAGCTCCTCCACTCAAAGAGAATGGGGAATCATGGTATCTGCCAACCTTCGGAGTCTATCATCCACGAAAACCAGACCAAATAAGGATAGTCTTTGATTCCAGTACACGGTATCGTGGTATCTCTTTGAACAGCGTCCTTCTCAACATGAACAATTCCCTCCTTGATTCTACGAGAATACTTTTTGTGCGCAAAAGAAAAAAAAAACGACTT
>NW_015540837.1:77506-78197 GCF_001515605.1 Sinocyclocheilus anshuiensis | reverse complement strand
AGTTGACATGTATCAGTCTGGAAAGGGTTATAAAGCCATTTCTAAAACTTTGGGACTCCAGCAAACCACAATCAGAGCCATTATTCACAAATGGAGAAAACTTGGAACAGTGGTGAACCTTCCCAGGAGTGCTGGGGCCTACCAAAATTACTCCAAGAGCGCAACGGCGACTCATCCAGGAGGTCATAAAATAACCCAGAACAACATCTAAAGAACTGCAGGCCTCACTTGCCTCAATTAAGGTCAGTGTTCATGATTCAACAATAAGAAAGAGACTGGGCAAAAACGGCATCCATGGGAGAGTTCCAAGGAAAAAGCCACTGCTGACCAAAAAGAACACAAAGGCTCGTCTCACATTTGCCAAAAAATATCTCCCTAATTGATCTCCCTAACAATCAAGATCAAGCACTCTCACTTCTCTCCTTGAAGCGCACTCTAGACAAAAGATCAGAGATGAGAGAAAACTTTCTGGGGAAGATGGGGAAGATGTTCGAGAACAAGCACGCCAAACTAGCTCCTCCACTCAAAGAGAATGGGGAACTGCCAACCTTGCCAACCTTTAGAGTCTATCATCCACGAAAACCAGACCAAATAAGAGTAGTCTTTGATTCCAGTGCACGGTATCATGGTATCTCTTTGAACAGCGTCCTTCTCACAGGACCTGACATGAAAAATTCCCTCCTTGGAGAGT
>NW_015540837.1:62293-77458 GCF_001515605.1 Sinocyclocheilus anshuiensis | reverse complement strand
ATGAACGAAGGTCTTACGGGTTTGAAACGACATGAGGGTGAGTAATTAATGACAGAATTTTCATTTTTGGGTGAACTATCCCTTTAATGTGTAAAATAGATAAGATGCTGTCATTTGTATACATTGCATGTTGTCTGGAGCTTTTTCGGTGCAGATCTTAAATATTATTGTAAATGTATAGAAATCTAGTTTGATATGCAAATGTATGTGGGATTGACAGCATTCTTGTAACCTGTGTATCGTAATTTATGTTGTTTGAACATGTTTTGGTTATGAGACTAATTGGAGATTGTGATTTTTCCTTTAGTTTCACTCTGGTCCATTGTAGAGTTCATCCAAGCTGCAATAAATGTTGGACTTGAAACTTGCACTTCTCGACTTTATAATGGATGGAGTTTAACTTGCTGTCAAACTTCAGAAAGGTTAAACATGAAGGGAGGACAGTACCGCTTGATTGCAGTTGTTGCTGCAAAGGGTGGCACAACCAGTTATTAGATTTAGGGGGCAATTACTTTTTCACGTAGTGCCAGGCAGCTTTTTTCCCTTAATAAATGAAATCATCATTTAAAAACTGCATTGTGTATTTACTCGGGTTATCTTTGTGTAATATTAAAATTTGTTTGATGATCTGAATTATTACAGTGTGACAAATATGCAAAAAAAAAAAAAAAACAGGAAGGGGGCAAAAACTTTTTCACACCACTGTATTATTGTTATTATTTTCATGTAATATTCATAATGAGTTATTATTATTACATAACCAATATGCACAACCAATTTTTATTATACATTATGAATATTACAAAAAGATTATTATTATTGTCTTTATGCACTATTCATAACGAGTTATTATTAGTAATATTATTATTACATAACCAATATGCACAACCATTAATAATAGTCTTTAGGCTATTAAATAACAATTATTCATTATGAATATTACCAAAGTTATTATTGTTGTTATTATTATTATTATTATAAATGAATGTATCTACAGTAATGTATGAAACTTATGTTACCATCTAGAAACATAATAAAATATTTCTGTGTATGTATATTATGCGCCTGAAATCTGTCTGAATAATGAGTGATTGTTGTTGTGTCTCAGCGGCTCCTCGCAGAAGTCTGAGCTGAAGCCTCTGAACTGTTCGTCTCGTCTGATGAGTCTGTTCACGTCGCCTCAAGTCAAGTTTTACTGGAACATCGCCTCGTATTTTGGCTTCCTGTGGCTGTTTGCCGTGGTGCTCATGATCGATTTCCAGGCCTATCCGTCGTGGAGGGAACTTCTGCTGTACGTGTGGCTCACCTCGCTGGTGTGTGAGGAGGTTAGACAGGTGAGACACACACACACACACACACACACACACACACACAATATAGTCCATATTAACTGTATTGCTTGATAAAGCTGGTATACTGCTATTATATCTGTCTGTCTGTTTTTTCTTTCAGGAAGGCTTTATTATATGTCTATGTGCCTTTGTAATAAATATGTTTATTTATTTTTCCATTTAAAGATGATTTATTAATGTATTATTTTATTTAAGTACATTTTCAAACAAAGTTTTTATTTTTAATTAAAATATTGAAATTGTATGAAAATAATTTTTATTAATGTTGTTTATAATGTTTTTGTTAATTATGTATTCTAATTTTAATTTGATTAATTATAATTATTTATACTATTTTTTTTTACATATTTATTTTTATTACCATTTTATTTAAATTTTTTTAAAAATCTAAAAAAATTATTTATTTTTCCATTTAAAGATGATTTATTAATGTATTATTTTATTTAAGTACATTTTCAAACAAAGTTTTTATTTTTAATTAAAATATTGAAATTGTATGAAAATAATTTTTATTAATGTTGTTTATAATGTTTTTGTTAATTATGTATTCTAATTTTAATTTGATTAATTTTAATTATTTATACTATTTTTTTTTTACATATTTATTTTTATTACCATTTTATTTAAAATTTTTTAAAAATCTAAAAAAAATATGACATTTTTAAATGTCACTCCTAGTCCTTAATAATATTCATAATCCTCTATATTTATCAAGCTAACCTCTATGTAACACAGTTTCTCTTAATGAACTTTCTTTTTCGAGTTCATTTTGTGGAAATATATGCCTTTGGTGTGAAATGTTGTAATTATTTGTTATTTTGTACGTTGAAATGCTCTGATACTCCACAGTTCTATCATGACTTCGACGGCTCTGGTTTCCGGAGGAAACCGAAGATGTACATCAGTGATCTGTGGAACATTCTGGATGTGCTGTCCATCATGCTGTTCATTGTTGGTCTGGTCTGCAGGTAAATGCAATTTCTGTTTCACTCAATACAGTTCAGACATGATTAATATTAATTCAGTACAGTTCATAATTGCTTTCAGTAAGTTGAGATTAGACAGAAATTATCCTCATACTTAGAGCTGTATAAGAAAATTGAAAAACAATTATTTATAT
This sequence comes from Sinocyclocheilus anshuiensis, assembly GCF_001515605.1. Taxonomy (NCBI): domain Eukaryota; kingdom Metazoa; phylum Chordata; class Actinopteri; order Cypriniformes; family Cyprinidae; genus Sinocyclocheilus; species Sinocyclocheilus anshuiensis. Next base: position 74,986 of record NW_015540837.1, on the reverse strand, counting down.
ATGTATATCTGTATTTATGTATTTCCTCTGAAATCACTTAGGGGTTTTTTTTTTTTAATCGAGGAACCATAATTTCAACCAAACAGTCAGTGTAGTCAAGTTGATTCAAAATGTTTAATATTAGACTCAAAATACAGTAAAAATCTTGTTACAAAAATCATTTTCATTTAAGGTACCGTAAACTGAAACTTTATTATTCTGATAAGGAATTATTCATTTATTGAAAACTTTTTTTCTCTAGAACAGATTAATGAATTACACAAGTTAATCAGAACTTGTATAATTCATGCATTTGTTTTTAGAGGAAATAGTTGCAAACAGCTGTAAATTCGATGAAATTGTTGAAGTTGTTACAGATTTGCATATTGTTTGGGTAATAAAAAGCAATAAATAGCAACATATACAGATGTTTACTAAAACATTTTAATGCATTCAAAATTTCATGTGGAATTCCAAGTTATTAATCTGTTCGTTGAAACGATTAAAATGTTTTCACTGAAAATTTAATGCAAAATGCTAATTAAATATGCCATTAAATTGTTATTATTATTGCATATGCAAACAATTAATGTTTGTTATTATAAAATTGCATATGGAGTAATTAAATATGTACAGTATATGTGCAAAAATATGTTGTTTTGTATACTTATCAGTGACTGTTAGTCAGTAGTTGAAGTCAGTTGTAGACCATTTTTTAAAAATAGATATGAAATAAAATTTTATACAAAATGCAATTTAAATATGCACGTTCATTTCACTGAAATAAATCAAATGTTCAACATTTATAGACTCTCTTGTAGGCCGTACACTCTTAAAAATAAAGGTGCTTCACGATGCCATAGAAGAACCTTTTTGTCTAAATGGTTCCATAAAGAACCTTTAACATCTGAAGAACCTTTCTGTTTCACAAAAGGCTCTTTGTGGTGAAAGAAGGTTCTCCAGATTATAAAAAGGTAAGAAAGAGATGGTTCTTTAAAGAACCTTTGGCTGAATGGTACTTTGTGGACCCAAAAATGGTTCTTCTATGGCATCGCTTGAAGAACCTTTTGAAGCACCGTTATTTTTAAGAGTGATAAAGGAATCGTATTTAAAGTTTTTGTTCCTTGTGTGTTCATTTAAATTCAGTTGAGTTGCACAATGACTCAAAAATGAATTCAAAGAAAAGGAAATCAGTTTTTTTGTGTGTTTGTCGCACAGACTTGTGGCCTCCGGTACTGTGTTCTACGTGGGTAAAGTTGTTCTCTGCATCGACTTCATCATATTCTGTCTCCGATTAATGGCCATCTTCACTATCAGCCGAACCCTGGGCCCGAAGATAATCATCGTCAGGAGAATGGTGGGTTTGTGTGTTCATAATGCTCGTTTATTCAGTGCAAACGTGTTATGTAATAATTCTACACAGCCTTAGTGGTGAGAGACTCACAAGGAATCAAATATTGCTTGAGCTTATGAAATAAAAGAGTTCATTGTAATCTTTCTTTCTTTCTTTATTTATTTATATAGCACTATATAAATACAACTAAGTTGCCCAACGTGCTTTACATAGAAAATAACACATCAACATGAAGTAAATAGCGTTAAAAAAAAAAAAGAATAATAATACAGTCCTAAAGCAACACCCATTTTAAAATGCCATAGAGAATAAATTAATTTTTAATTTGGATCTAAAAATAGCCAGAGTCGGTGCCGTTCTGATAGCTAGTGGCAGCGTATTCCACAGATTTGGACCACTCACCGCAAACGCACGATCACCCTTGAGCCTAGATCTAGTTCTGGGCACTGTTAAGAGTGCCAGATCACTGGATCTAAGTGATCTAGAGGGAACATGTCTTACGAGGAGATCTGCAAGATAAGGTGGAGTGCGGTTATTAATAGACTTAAATACCATGACCAGGATTTTGAACTCAATTCTGTATTTTACAGGTAGCCAATTCAACGAAACAAGGATGGGAGTGATATGTTCATATTTTTGTGTCCGGGTCAGGAGTCTAGCAGCAGCATTCTGGACTAGTTGCAGCCGATCTAGAGATGACTTATTAATACCGCAGTAAAGCGAGTTGCAATAGTAAAAAATATCAGCGCATTAATGATTTTCTGAGTATCTGAAAAATTTAAAAACGGCTTAACTTCTGCGATTTGACGTAGATAAAAGAAGCAAGACCGAACCACAGAACTAATTTGTTTATCCATTTTAAGCTCATTGTCAATTTGGATGCCCAGATTTTTGACACACGATCTCATGTTTGGTTCAAACTTTTTTAGTTCCGTTTTAAGGACTACCGTAGCAGATACTGACCCAAATAGAATGATTTCCGTCTTAGATTCATTAAGATGGAGAAAATTTGAGGACATCCACTTTGTGAGATCTTTAAGACAGGATGTCAGGGTTTCTAAAGCCTTTGCATTTCCTTTTTTAATTGGCATGTATATTTGTGTGTCGTCAGCCTAGCAATGAAACGCTATCCCATGTTTCGCAAGAATATCGCATAAAGGTATCATATATAAAGAGAATAAAGTTGGAGCTAAAATGGATCCCTGCGGAACTCCGCAAGCAAGATGCGCCGTGGAAGAAGCAAAATTATCAATGTTAACTGAAAAAGAATGGTAATATGAAACATTCTGGACCTCAGCGGCAAAAAAGATTCGTATGAGCCTCTCATCTCATAATGCAACATATTTTTGCATAACGGCAAATGCTGACAGACCGAGGTATGAATGTTGTCTCTTCTCTTTGCAGATGATGGATTTGTTCTTCTTCATGTTTCTGCTCAGTATCTGGGTGGTGGCGTATGGCGTGGCCAAGCTGGGCATTTTGATTCACAATGAAGACAGACTGAACTGGATCATCCGCGGAGCCGTCTATGAGCCCTACCTCATCATATTCGGCAGCGTCCCCACTAATATAGACAGTGAGCAGTTTACCAACTTTACAAATGAAATCACTCGATGAAGAGATCACAACAGTAGGGTTCTGATATAGAAATCTCATTCATTTTCTGTCTAGAGAAATTGTTTTTTATCAATAATGTGTGAACATATTAAGACACACCTGCTATGAGCTCCAAAATTTGGTTTGATTTATACGTTGATTAATATTTAAATACGCAATTAATTTACTGCAAAATGCAAGTTTGTTTTACGATAAAATATTGCATTTGCAAATATTAAATATAATATGTATTTTTTTATTTAAATATGCAATCAAATTTAATGCAGAATGCTATGTAGATATGCAATAAAATTATATTTGTTATAATATTATATTAAACTGTTCATATTTGTTGTTATCTGCTCCGGGTGTGTGTTCACGGTGTGTGTGTTCACTGCTGTGTGTGTGCACTTAGGATGGGATAAATGCAGAGCACTAATTCCGAGTATGAGTAACCATACTTGGCCACGTCACGTCACTTTCACTTTCACTTTCACTTTATATTATAAGTGATTGCATATGCAAATACTTTTGCATATGCAAATACTATTGCATATGAAAATATATCATATAAATACGCAAAAATATGTTGTTTTGTATACTTACAGTAAATGACTGTAAGTCAGTAGATGAAGTCAGTTATAACATTTTTAAATATGCAATAATCTTTAGCACAAAATGCAATTTAGTATAAAATTATGTTTGTTTTAATGTTGTATTATCAAATATTGCATATGCATATTGTTTATTATAAGTGATTGCATATGCAAATATGAACTATTATATGTAAATACGTTTATATTAAATATTAAATCTAACAAAAAGTTTTGTATACTACTACTCAATAACTAAGACTAAATCAGCAGTTGAAGTAAGTTATAATTCAGTGGTAGAACATTTTTTATTTAGATACGCAGTAACATTTAATGAAAAATGCTATTTAAATATGCAATTAAACTGTTATAGTACTATGAAATATTGCATATATTAAATATTATATGTTAATATGCAAAAAAAGCCAGTTTCGTATACTTAAAATCAATGACTAAAGTCCGTAGTCTAAATAAGTCACAGGTCAGTTTAGGAACATTCAGAAATACTAAGATGTAGTCCAAATTAAGACCAGTCCTCATCATCAGTCTGTCTGGAATGACATGAAGAAACAGAACAAACTGCCTTAAAATGCAGACAGCTTACTTGGTTTTGAAACAGAGCCCGTATATCTTTCTTCATAAGTCTCAGGTTGTATCTTGTCATTCGCGAATCGTTTCCTGTACAAAACTATAGAAGTTGCATTATAAAATATTGCAGTGAATGTCAGGGCTTTAAACTCTCTCTCATTGTGCATCACTTACAGCTACACGTTCCAGGAGGTCCAGGACAACACAGACACCATCTGGAAGTTCCAGCGCTACGAGCTGATTAAGGAGTACCACAGTCGACCCACTCTTCCTCCACCCTTCATCCTCCTCAGTCACCTCATCCTCTTCATCAGAGGAGTGCTGCTGCGTTACCCTCCACAGAGACACAAACACTTCAGTGAGCCAATACGCCTTCTCCAGAAAACACACGCGTCATGATAGATGACTGATCTCCATTAGTCAACAGCATGAAGTCTAGTCCACTTTATACTGGCCTATAAGCGCCAACTTAGACAGGACGAGTCTGTCTGATCAACATAAAAAGCCACAAAAATGATTCATTTTGTTTATTTACCTGCTGCATGTTTACAGTATCTGAATTAGTTGAAATTACACTAATGCCAAAATATAAATATTGGACTGCCCAACAAACTGAAATAAATGTTCTAGAATTAAAGTTGAAGTTCTAACTCAGTTTGATGTGGGCAGCTGTAGTGTGAACGGCTCCGATCCTCTGAAGCCCAAATGTCCCGTGCTGAACGATGAGAACATGCCGGCGTTCCCAGAATGGCTGACCATCATCATGCTGTGTGTCTATCTACTGTTCGCCAACATCCTGCTGCTCAACCTCCTCATCGCCATCTTCAAGTGAGTAAACCGACAGAGACGGGTGACCACAAACACTTACCTGTGGCTCTGTTTCCAAAACCTAGTGAGCTGACTTGAATGTCTCCTGTACATGCACAATGTCTGCAGCAACTCTGTGCATCATACTAATAGTGCTCTTAATGAAAGACTTGACATTGACATCTGATTTCAACAGATTTTGCCATTTATATGTTGTAAAGCTAACAATGTGGTACTATAACTAACACACAACACAAATAAATACTTTAGGGCTGTTTTAAAAAAATCTCAGACCTTTCAGCCGTTTGATCAGTTTTATGTATTTGTATTTAAACATATGTATAAATATATAAAATATATTTTAAAAAGTGTGTTTTCTCTCTTTTTTTATTAGACAGTTAAAAAGTCAGTTTGAACATTTATTTATTTATTCATTTATTCATATATTCATATTTGTTTATTTATGCAGGCAAATGTCCGGTTCTTTGATACAAGCATGTCTGTATATATATGTAGAATTTTTCGTATTAATTATTTTTATTTTCTAAAACAAGTGCAATTACTTACTCCATTTTCTTTTTCAGAAATAATCAGAGTGCTCAGGACCTCAGACTGGGCCGAAGGTTTACCTTCCAACAAGACAATGACCCTAAGCACACAGCTAAAATAACGAAGGAGTGGCTTCACAACAACTCTGTGACTGTTCTTGAATGGCCCAGCCAGAGCCCTGACTTAAACCCAATTGAGCATCTCTGGAGAGACCTAAAAATGGCTGTCCACCAACGTTTACCATCCAACCTGACAGAACTGGAGAGGATCTGCAAGGAGGAATGGCAGAGGATCCCCAAATCCAGGTGTGAAAAACTTGTTGCATCTTTCCCAAAAAGACTCATGGCTGTATTAGATCAAAAGGGTGCTTCTACTAAATACTGAGCAAAGGGTCTGAATACTTAGGACCATGTGATATTTCAGTTTTTCTTTTTTAATAAATCTGCAAAAATGTCAACGATTCTGTGTTTTTCTGTCAATATGGGGTGCTGTGTGTACATTAATGAGGAAAAAAAATTAACTTAAATGATTTGAGCAAATGACTGCAATATAACAGAGTGAAAAATTTAAGGGGGTCTGAATACTTTCCATACCCACTGTATATTCGAAAAAATATATAAATTAAAGCTACATGGAAATGTGTTCAATAAATAAATAAATAAAAATGATCAAATGGATATTAATTTATTAAAAAGGAAAAATAATTATAATTTCAAATTATTAAGATAAGAAATATATATAATATAATTAAAAATAATAATAATCCAAATGAAAACTGAAAATATGCTATACCAGTATTATAAATAATACTAAAATAACTTTGGTGTGTGTTAATCTGCATTTTAACAACTCTGAACTTGACTAATCCAATCAGAATCTAGAGTCAGAATTGCCCATTTTAAATTATATATTTTTTAAACTAATTTATTACATTTTTTTTTAGAACTGCCTGTTTTTGTATGAATTTGACATTTACATGTATGCTTTCGGCAGATGCTTTTATTCAAAGTGACTAACATTGCATTCAGTGTTTACATTTGATCAATTCATGCATTTCCTGGGAATCAAACCCAAAGATGCTAAAAGTGCACTTTAATTTTTTTATGTTTTCGCTAGTTCAAAACAACTGTTGAGTGTCTCAGTGTCCCTGGTTTAAGTGCATGATTCTTCATAGGACAGGAACTGGAGCAGACTGAGGAAGAGGAGCTGTTGTCATGGGAGGCCTACATGAAGGACAACTATCTGGCATCGACATGACAGGACGAGAGCCAGAGCGTGGCGCATCGTATCCAGGACACCGCAGAGAAGTAACCAAGAGATGAACAACACCGAAATATAACATCAAACAGAGCAGCTCGTGTGTTTGAGTACAGACTATGATCTGAATTCAGACGAGAAAATGTTTAAATCTACTCTAGAATATGGGGAGGAGCATAGCAATGGTCTGAATATGTAGGGGAGGAGCTTAAAATAATATTAATGAGCTTAAAATTCTCACATTCATGAATATTAATTACATGGCATGATGTTCCTACCTGATTTACATTCTGAGTAATATTACTGTTTGCACATTTTGACTTGTTCTCACTGTAAAAAAAAATCCATCTGCTTCAACTTAAAATAAACTTAAATAATTTTAAACTGACTTTTAAAAAATTGAGTTGAATCTTGTATAACTTAAAAATAAATGAAGTTAAAACTGGTTAAATTGCAACTCTTAAAATATATACATTTCAAGTATTAAAATATATGGTAATGTTAAAAAAAAAAAAAAGTGCAAAAAACAAAACTCAAAATCTGTGCCTAACCTTTTTGCTAAGAAATTCAGATTATGCCTTCAGATTTTTTAAATGATTTATTTTCTAAATGTAATGCAGAACAATATAAATTAAAGCTAAATAGAAATATTTACAAAAAATAAAATAAAAATAACAAAAGCAAAAAACTTTTAAAAAATGATTGCACATAACAAAATTACAAAAACTTGAAAACTGAAAATCTAAAAAGATAATTTAAAATATTAAATTCTATAATATAAATATATCACTATGGTATATAGTACATAAACGCTATTATTGTTTACATTTATGCATATTAATTGTATATAATTATACATATGTACACTTAAAGGCACAAACTGTATATATGTGTGTATATACAAGTAGTATGTCATTAATGCACAATCATAAGGAAATCAAATGCCATTGCAATTAATTTAGAATCTCAAGCTGGTATAAAGGTTAATCGTGTCTGTTTCCTCTCAGGGTTGGTGTGATGTCAGAACTTCTGGAGCGCGAGCCAGAGATGGTTTCTGCCACCGTGGCAAAACGACTGTCCAAGCTTGAAGAGCAGGTGTGGTTCTGCCACAAACACCCATAAATGCCACAGAATCAGTGTTTTACTGTTTGGTCTGTTCATGTTTTCAGGCAGCGTGGCAAAGCAAATGTGAGTGTCAGATGGTGAATGTCTTGTCTTCTGGCAGGTCTCGGACTCCACCAAAGCTTTACGATGGATTATAGATGCACTGAAATCTCAGGGATGCAAATCCAAAATGCAGCCGCCACTAATGAGTGAGCAGAGTGTTTTTAAATCAGCTCTTATAAGATGTATGCATCCTTCTGGATCATGATATGTATGTTTAACAGATCAAGCACACTTATATTCATTTTTTAAAGTATTCGAGGAACAAATGATGTTTTTTTTAAATGATAACTTACTCTTCAAAAGTTTTTGAAAAAAGTCTTTTCTGCTCTTCAAGGCTGCATTTATTTGATCAAAAACACTGTAAAAATAGTTAAATATTATTACAATTTAAAACAGCTCTTTTCTATGTGAATACATGTTAAAATGTAATTTAGTTCTGTGACGCGCAGCTGAATTTTCAGCATCATTACTCCAGTCTTCAGTGTCACATGATCTTCAGAAATCATTCTAATATGCTGATTTCTGATTATTATCAATGATGAAAACAGTTGTGCTGCTTCATATTTTTGTGGAAACAGTGATAGATTTTATTTTTCAGGATTCTTTGATTAATAGAAAGTTCAAAAGAACAGCATTTATTTGAAATGGAAATCTTTTGTAACATTATAAATGTCTTTGTTGTCACTTTTGATTATTTGAATGCATCCTTGCTGAGTGAAAATATTAATTTCTTTAAAAAAAACAAAAAACTTGACCTCAAAACCGAACTGTAGAGTATTTTAGATGGCCTATTATTTATCACTTATTTTTGCACCCTGTTTTGTGCCTAAATTCAAGGCAGTAGCTGTCTGCTGCTGTTGTGAATGAACTCTTCTGTCTGTGCAGCAGGTAAAAGCTCTGACAGAGATGACGGTGAATCCAGTGGACAGGAGACAGATGAAGAAACGGCTCCTCACACGTTTGCACGTCAGCTTCAGTATCCCAGCAGTACCGTCAAACGCTTCCCTGTGCCTGAGGAGAAGGTGCCCTGGGAGGTGCCTGATATCAATTATATAACATATTTTACCAAATTAAACAACATTATTTTGGATTGTTTATCTTATGTGACTCATGTGACTTATGTTTTGCGTTTTTAGGTAAACTTCACTCCATATCTTCCCCCAGTTTACAGTCAACAGGACAGCAGCGAGTGAGTTTCATACTGACAAGCAGAGCGGCGCAATTAATCAAACTGATATACAGGGATATAGTTTTGTGCTATTGTTATGCACTATTAAATATATTGTCTGCATACTTCAAAGTGAAGTCTCTGTTCTAATGCGTTCAAGTCATGTCGGAAAGATCTTATTTACAAGTTGAAAACATATGAATGAAAACATGTTGAATGCAGTGTCTGTATTAATGGTAAATTTGTTTAAAACAGGGTTATCATAGTTTACTAAATCTAAAACAATAAAAAACAGTTTCGTTATTTGAAATAGAATAAATGTTAACTGCAATAAAATATCATTTTTAAAAAATTTATAAATAAATTATACATTATGTAACTATATATAAAGGGAAACAAATTCAGCTAGATTCCAAAGCAACATTTCTGTTTTTGTTTAGTTTAACTTGACGGATTAAAATACCTAAAACTAAAATAAAAATTAAGGAAACCTATATAGGCTTATTTAAAAACAAAAAAACACAACAAAATTACAATTATTTTTTTTTCCCGCTAGATGCCAAGGCAACATTTCTATAAAAAAAATACTAAAATTAACTAAAGTTAAAATGAAAACTATTTTATTATTAATAATATTATTATTAAACTTGACATGAAGCTAAAACTACAACTACATATAACAAAACTAATAAAAATTACAAAACACAACAAAATACTAAAACGTAAACTAAAATGAAAATGGGAAACATAAAAATGAAGACTAATTGAAAAATAAAAAGTGAAAAATTAAAATTCTAGTAGCCGTAGACTTTTGCATAGTAGTGTAGATAGAATATAAATAGAATATACATAGAATAAATAGAATTTAGGTAGAATATATTATGATTCAGTTATTCATAAATTGAATAAAAACAGAAAAGCAAAAAAACATTTTTATTCATCATTTTGTATGCAGAGTTTTTTACACTTTATGTAGAGAATGTACATCGTCAGGTTTAATAGAAATGATGGAAACATACATTCACTGAATTGCAATTTTGAAGACTTATTATAAATCTTAAAATGCATTTGTTTTGTAAATAAAAACACTGTTTTCTGTGTACAGCTCTGACACTTCAGTCTTGAACAAGCACAGGTATGCAAAACATATGTGACCCTGGACCACAAAACCAGTCTTAAGTGTACATTTTTCATGTATGTGTGTGCAAATTTGATGTATGGTTTGTTATGATAGGACAATTTTTGGCCGAGATACAACTATTTGAAAATCTGGAATCTGAGGGTGCAAACAAATCAAAATATTGAGAAAATCACCTTTAAAGTTGTCCAAATGAAGTTCTTAGCAATGCATATTACTAATCAAAACTGAAGTTTTGATATATTTACAGTAGGAAATTTACAAAATATCTTCATGGAACATGATCTTTACTTAATATCCTAATGATTTTTGGCATAAAAAAAAATCGATCATTTTGACCCATACAATGTATTGTTGGCTATTGCTACAAATATACCCCAGCGCCTTAAGACTGCTTTTGTGCTCCAGGGTCACATATATATTCATCTGTGTCTTTATTCTCCTATTGGATTTTGCATTTAATTTGTTTGAGTGCTAAGTTTTATTCTCATGAATGGATTTGGCAGGAATCCCGGAGGAAGGACTGGGATTTGGGGAAAAGGGGCTCTGAAATCCCTCGGTCCGAATCACATTCTCCACCCAGTCTTCACCAGGTGAAATAAAATCCCCTTCATGTCCTGATCTCCACTGGAATTAAACTCTAATCTCATATCAGATTGAAGTTTACAGCCGAACACACAAAAAAATAACACAGTCCCACAGCATTTACGAGATTATAGCAGATTAGAGATGGCGTTCATCCGTGTCCTTAGTTCATCCCGCTGTAAGTGTGAGAGGAATCGGAGAGCTTTCTGTCTATTTTTAAAGGTGGCGTGATGCTGAACACAAGGTGCTGGAGTTTCTCGCCGTTTGGGAGGAAGCAGAGAAACACTGGGCTCTTTCTGGGGTGAGAACGCAGAAATTCTGATATATATATACACTACAGGACAGAAATTTGGAATAATTAAGACTTTATTTAATGTTTTAGAAGTCTCTTCTGTTCTCCAAGGCTGCATTCATTTAATTAAAAATACAGTAAAAACAGTTATATTGTGAACTATTATTGCAATTTTTTATGTGAATATATTGTAAAATGTAATTTATTCCTGTGATCAAATCTGAATTTTCAGCATCATTACTCTAGTCTTCGGTGTCACATGATCTTCAGAAATCATTCTAATATGCTGATTTGCTGCTCAGTTATTATTATGGTTAAAAACAGTTTTTGCTGCTTAATATTTTTGTGGAAATCATACTTTTTAAATGAATCTTTGATAAATAGAAAGAACAGCATTTATTTTAAATAAAAATTGATTGTAACATTATAAATGTCTTTTAATCAGTTTAATGCATCTTTGCTAAATACAAGTATTAAGTACTTACCCCAAACTTTTGAATGGCAGTGCATCACAGTTTTCACTGAAATATAAAAAAAAAAAAAAGAAAAAAGTTTTCAACATTGACAATAATCAGAAATGTTTCTTAAGCAGCAAATCAGAATATTAGAATGATTTCTGAAGATCATGTGACACTGAAGACTGCAGTAATGATGCTGAAAATTCAGATTTGATCACAGAAATAAATTACATTTTACTGTATATTAACACAGAAAGCAGTTATTTTAAATATTTATAATTTTTCCAAAAAATTTACTGTATTTTTGACCAAATAAATGCAGCCTTGGTGAGCAGAAGAGACTTCTTTCAAAGACATGAAAAAAATCGTAATTATTTCAAACTTTTGACTATGGATGCACCGATAGGGTTTGTTTTGGCCGATACCGATTTTAACAAACAGCTACTGGCCGATACCGATATTGGTCAATTGCTAAAGAGAAATTATGCATCGTGTAAATAAATTGCATTATGCCATCACAAAAATAAATATATTTTATTGTTATAATTAGGGATGCACCGATAGCATTTTTTTGACCGATACCCATTTTAACAAACAGCTATTGGCCGATTCAGATATTGGTCAATTGTATAAAGCAGGGCTTAAAAACTAGAAAAAAAAAAAGATTGGTTCACTCCGAGCAGAATCGGTATTTGATTGTTTCTGTTCCTGCGTTCCTCTGTGAAACCGGTTTGAGTAGAAAACATACCGGTTAATAACGTTATTTTTTTTATTTTTCTTTGCCAATAATAATAATAATAATAAAGTACAGCGTTTCATTTACTCAAACATAAAAAAAATCATGAAGAGAGTCTTGAATGATCTCTCTTAGTCATAGCCAATACAGCATCATCTTTTCTAGATTTACCAAAGACCAAATGTATTAAACAAAAGAAAAAAACTGTCAACGCAATAAAAACATATTTAATAATTGATATTTAAAAATGTTTCAGCATGGATAAAAAAACGCTACTCCTATAAGCGTTAATTTTGAGAGGAAAAAAACAGCCTAAATTATTAGGCTACATGTGTTTGTACATGACAAACACAATTAGGCTATTTTAGTTCCCTCCTCTCCACAACAAAAGTTGTATTTAGGCTAAATACAACTTTTGTGCCAAAA
>NW_015540837.1:58607-62155 GCF_001515605.1 Sinocyclocheilus anshuiensis | reverse complement strand
GATATTTAAAAATGTTTCAGCATGGATAAAAAAAACGCTACACCTATAAGCGTTTTGAGAGGGAAAAAACTGCCTAAATTATTAGGCTGTACGTTGCATTTTATTATTACATTCAGAAATAATGTAGGCTAAAATAATGGTAAATAAAAGCAACATGACAAACACAATTAGGCTATTTTAGTTCCCTTCTCTCCACAACAAAAGTTGTATTTAGGCTAAATATAAGCGTCAAGCCAAAACTAATTAATTTAAAAACGAAACTGAAGCCTACCTCTCTCGTTCTGCACGAATCCAAATGTTATCATATTCGCGAAGTATCTGGATGCTAACCTATTATTTATTATGTGAACTATAGGCTTTGTTCTTCACTCGCATTATGGACGTAAAACATGATCCTTCACATATAGGCTATATCAGCAGTGAGGCGCTGTTCACACTGAACGACACAGACCCTACTACGGACTATTTAAATTGAGCAGTGTAACTTACAGCATGTTCAGAAGAAGTGAGCTGCCCTGTCGTGCAAAAATGTAAACAGGCTTGTGTAAGTAAATTGCTCAGTGCAAATAAAGATAAGTAATGGGAACCTGGTATTTCTATGTTCTTTTTTCATCTGTCTAATAGACATGAACAAGTTCTTGAAAAACATCTATGAACTTTGAAACATGACTATGGTTTCACTAATAATAAACATACGTACATCTGCATATTATGTAAACAAAAACTTTTATTTTGTATAATATATATATATATATATATATATATATAATGTTTTATATTTGTAATTTTATAAAAACTAATTTTTTACCATTTTGCACACATGTATGTGCAATATTTTTTTATTTATTATTTAACATATATACGTGTGTATAAAATAAGTTTATCGTAACAGATGCTTTGTATTATGGGATTTCCTGATGTAAAAATTTTAGTGCTCCACTTATGTTGTGCTGGGAGCTCATAACACTCTCTGAGGAGCTGATTCTGAACTGTCTACAAGATGCGGGTCCCAGTTGGATGCCATCTAGATAGGCATAAAACATCATAAGCACATTGAGTTTTATGGATCTGTGCAGTCATATTCTCAGCGCTCCATAAGTGGTTTTTATTTAGTGAATTAAGCGGCAGTATTTCAGCTCTTACTGGGTTTACAGAGTAATTCAAGCTGTCTTTGTTTTTGCTGCAGGTCGAGAGCTCGCTGTCGTCTCATCAGCTGCTCCAGTGGCGGGAAGTGAGCAGCACCGCTTGTGTGTGTCCGTACCAACGAGAGGCTCTGCGTCAGATAGCACAGTGTCATAACACACACTTTTGACTGTCAGGAAAACACACAAACACACTCTGCACTCCTGTGTGTCTTTAAAGGTGTGGCATTTCTGTGCCACAAACTGTGGAAGATTGTTTCTGCCACAGGATAAAAATCTAAAAAAGGTACTTTTTTAAAAAAGGAAAGTTTTAAAAAGATACTGTTCTTTATGCAAGAAATAAATGTAGAGGTAGCTAGTTGCAGGGTGAAGTAAGGACTTTTATTTTGCAATAATGACCAATTGGCTGTACTTTATCCCACATATTACAAGGCTATTTACCAAATAAATAAATTATGCACATTAAATATTTAAACTTTAAACCATAAACTTCAGTTGAGCCTTATTTATTAATTTGTGAAAAGAGCAAGTTATACAAGAGAAATGAACCAAAGGTGCATATTCTGTACATATTTCAACACTTCATGTAGCAATAATGCACATGCCTTTGATTCATGTACAGTGCTGACAGGGTTTAATGGCCAGATGGCAGATTAGGCAGCATTGCATTATGGGATGTCAGCAGGAAGATACATTTGATGATATTATTTCACATTGAACATTAACCTGCATTTTGCAAGCAATTATGCAATGCCTTTAATATCAAAGCAAATGCAGACATGTGAACAATGATCTGTCCTCAGACAGATTTAAGTTAGTGTGTCAGGTTTAAAATACATATCTGCATTGTTAAAAAGTATTAAGACATGAATAAAGCTGAAAAAATACAACTGAATAAAAAAGTACTGAAAGCAAACTAGTTTATTTGATCAATGATGAATAACATAATATGCATATTGCTGTATGCAGTGTAAAAATTGTGTGAATTTACATTGCAATGTTTTAGTTTAATGGTTTGCTGTAACGAAACATTTCATTACATCTTCAAAAAAGTGATATAGGAACTTATTTGTCATTCATGAACAATTAAATATGTTGTCTAACCATAACTTGTGAAGATTACAACTTGATAGCAGACATAAATCAATCACTTCCCTTCCCTTATGTTCTTAGCTTATATTTTTCCACAACACATGTGCTGTATGTTCTTTATTATTATTGTATAAATTTATTTTTATTTTTTTTATTATTATTTATTTCTCTCTCCCAAAACCCCACCCTTCAAAGCAAAAAAACACGCCCTTCAGCTGTGAAAGAGCCACGCACTGCTTTCACTTCGAGTAAACACACGATGTCGAAATCCTCTGAAATTATAAACAGAAAACACACACAGGTCCGACCATTAAGCCAATAAATCAACACGTATGCAATGCACTGTACAAAACAATATACACTAGCGGTGTCCGAGTCGCTAACGAATCGTTCTTTTGAGTCGGATCTTTAAATGAATTTGTCGGTCTGAACGATTCTTTCATGAATGAGACTGAATCGGGTTCACGTGTCCGATTCCTAATAACTGATCCGAGGATTTTGGTGCTGGGACGAACAGTAATACTTTGGTTAAAATCAAAAATCTCGCTGGTTAATGCCTTGATGTACATATGAAACAGTTCCCAGTTCTTATTTGGTTCCCCTCAAAAAACAAACTAAATTAATTAATTAAATAATAAACACACAAACAAATGGTTTGCTGGGTTGGTTTTAATGAACAGGATTTTATTATTATATAGCAATAATGCTATTATTATGTAGCATTCAAAAAATAAAAATCATGACTGTAATGATGTCAAACTCTGATAAACCGTATAAAATATTGGAACTTTGGAACGTAAGGATAACGTGATGACGTAAAAGAATCACTGATTCGGTTATTGGAAATGAAATGTTCGAACGAGCCGGTTCGTTCAAATGATTCGGACCTCCCATCCCTAATAACGCGCACAGTACAGAACGAGTGAAGTGTGTGCTTTGGTGTAGGTGTAAAATGTAACTGTAGTGAGCACAGTAATTACAGTAGACAGTCTAGCAGTAATTGATTAAACACGTGAGCGCGATAATACGCGTTCATAGATATTCAGCATCCTCGAGGATTGAATGAATGAGAACGCGCTGTGATCTATTTTTATCCCGCGCGCTGGTGCAGGTGCACAGGTCAGAGCAGGCGGAAGTGACGAGTGCGCTCACGAGACTCGCATTAAACCGTCGGAGGACAGTCGAGCGGAGCTCAGCCGGGTTAGACGGTAGGATTTCACTCCTTTCCTCACATTTTGTGATTTCCGACCGTCTTGAATTGTTGTAGCATAAACGCTGGCATTTTTCGCCCGTTTTATAGGCTTGTTTACGTTT
>NW_015540837.1:55231-57934 GCF_001515605.1 Sinocyclocheilus anshuiensis | reverse complement strand
TGTGTGTGTGTGTGTGTGTGTGAGAGAGAGAGACAAGTTTGGGAGATAATCGCTTCGCGCTGCTGATGTGAGGGAGAAATATCTCCACAATTGTTTTACAAACACCGGTTCGTGTTTTAAATCGCAGTTACAAGATTTTAAACGGCTTTAATGCACATTTCGGCATTTTATACCCGTGTTTGACGTTATACACTGATTTAATGTCCCGGATTGAAGCGCTACTAGCCAAATTCAGAGCTGTCAGTCGCGTATTTCAATGTAATCTGCAAGTTACTTGAAAAAAGTAATCTGATTACGTAACTCGCGTTACTTGTAATGCGTTACCCCCAACACTGATTGTTTCCAAGTAATACTTCAGATCTTTCTAATAAAATAAACTTGCGGGACGCAGGGACAACGCGATGACGTAAAAGAATCACTGATTTGGTTATTTGAATCGGTTCGTTCAAACGAACTGTTCGAAAGAACCGGTTCGCTCAAATGAATCGGACTTCCCGTCCATAATAGACAATACAGCGTGCACAGTACCAAAGCAGTGCAGACAGTCGAGCAGAACTAAATTGAACGCGTGAGCGCAATAATACGCGCACTCTGTCAGATATTCCGCGTTCAGCATCCTGGAGGACCCGTATCAGTGAGAACGTGCAGGTGCACAGATCAGAGCAAGCGGAAGTGACGTGGGCGCTCACGTTAAACCGTCGGGATTAGATCGGAGCAGCTCAGCCGCGTTAAACGGTAGGATTTCACTCCTTTCCTTCATATATATACATGTATGTATTCGCATTTTTGATTTCTGATCGCTCGGAATTGAGTGTAGAATAAACGCTAGTGTATTTTCCGCATTCTTTGGGTTTGTTTATATATATGTGTGTGACCGTCGCTCCGAGCTGCTGATGAGAGAGAGAGAAATATCTCCACATTTGTTTTACAAACACCCTTTCGTGTTTTAAATCGCAACTGCAAGATTTCAAACCGCTTTAAAACACATTTCTGCATTTTATCCCCGGCGTTCGATGCTTTACACTGATTTGATGTCCCGGATTGAAGCGCTACTGGCCAGATTCAGAGCTGCCAGTCGTGTTTTTCTATATAATCTGCGGCTCTGGCGTCTAAATAGGCCATTGAACACAGAGGCCCCTAGTTAGATGCAGCGTATTTGTTTCTCTGCCAAGAATGTGACTTGTCCCAGCAGCCTCGATGCAGATGGAACAAAGCGAGCACATCACAAACACACCAGCCTCACTGTTCTGATAGGATATGAACAAATCTTTCCACTCCTGTCTGCTTAAACATCAAACTGTGATGCAGATAAATAGACCGAATCTGTTTTTTGTTTTGCTTTTAACTTGTTTTTAGTGTAAATGCATTGAGAGAGTTGTCACAAGGGTTATACTTTAGTATATGTGATGCCAAAAGTGTGCATCTGCTGTATAAAATAGTTTTTTTTGCCTTATAATAGGTTAGTTAATGACAGGTTCTTATTGTGACAACTTGCCCCACTCTTCCCCGCTTGGTTGCATATCCATGTAACTCTGATGTTCTTAGACTAATAATATAACACATGCTGATCAGGTCATAGTCCACTGAAACAAATGTACAATAGTCAGCAATTATTTTGGCTTTTTGCACTGCCTGTTATATCAATAAAGAAGCTAATGTGTTGCTCAAAGCTTTGAAGTTTGCTTTAGTTTAATATTATTTAACCCTGTAAAGCCTGACGTATGAAATATGTTTTTTTTTTTTTTAAACTGAACAGTTTATTGAACCTTTAGACAAAATATAAAACATGCATGTGTTTTGTTGAGGATCATATTTAATACGTCAGGCTTTTATGGCTCGTATAGTATGATATAGTGAGAATATGAACACCTGAATTTTATTCAGAGGCCCAAACTGAGTAAAACTGTGCAATTTGGTGCAGATGCTGATATGGACAAAAACTGATGCAATTCTGATGCTTGTAATGTAAACAAATGAGATCTTAATAACAGTATAGCAGATACTTAAAATTATAAAAATATTATTGGTGGTCGCTCTGTATCTCCAATAAGATGCCTTAGTAAGATGATATTTAAATGATGCAATGCAGTCCATTGTCCAATGATGATTAAGGGTTGAAGAAATAAACGTTCCTCAGAAGATGTGAGATGCTCTGGAGGCTTGAGAAGATCATTCCTCCGCTGAGGAACAGTGAAAGTAAAGCTTCTGGAAACAAACGCCCCTCAAAAGATCCCGATGATCAGATTTGAGACGCACTGATTTTTCTAGAAAATTATTGATGGAGAATCAAGTAAAGCAGAGCTGCTTCAGTCCAGTGAGTGTTCTAATCTGTATATTAGTGCTGTCAAACGATTAATCGCATTCAAAATAAACGTTTTTGTTAACATAATATATGTGTGTGTACTGTTTATTTATTATGAGATGTGAGATGTTCTGGAGGCTTGTGAAGATCATTCCTCCGCTGAGGAACAGTGAAAGTAAAGCTTCTGGAAACAAACGCCCCTCAAAAGATCCCGATGATCAGATTTGAGACGCACTGATTTTTCTAGAAAATTATTGATGGAGAATCAAGTAAAGCAGAGCTGCTTCAGTCCAGTGAGTGTTCATCTGAATAGCACTTAAAAATTAAGTTAAATTTTTAAATTATTTAATTATTATTAATTATTTATTAATTATTATTTATTATTTAACTTTAAATTATTT
>NW_015540837.1:51319-53573 GCF_001515605.1 Sinocyclocheilus anshuiensis | reverse complement strand
GCAATCTGTCAAAATAAAAGCCCATTTGTTCAAATTCCAAAAAAAAAAAAAAAAATGTAAGTATTGTAACATTAGTATTGTAATTTTACAGTTGTACTATAAGATAATGTTGCTTATTGAATACTTAATTATTACTACAGTTACAATATTACAATGTATTTCTTATTTTGTTTAATATCTTATTTAATAATAATCACAGTAAAATCACAATTATTATTGTAATCATAATTTTGTAGTCATATTATTCATAGAATTGGTCAGAATGTGCCCCATGAAAACTCAAGTGGAGCTATATATATTTTTTAACTCTCTTCTCCAGGGTTATTATAGGTAACTAAAACAGAAACTAAAATTAAAACCATAAATACAAACTTTATCATTACTTAAAATAAATGTTAACTGAAAAAAAAAAAAAAAACATAAAATAAGAGCATATAAAATAAAACATGAAAGTGTTTTATTTCAGCTAGTTGTTTTGTTTAACTTAAAAATAACTAAAAGTAAAATTGAATTAAAAATTAATAAAAAACTATATATGTATATGTGTATATATGTGTGTGTATATATATATACATATATATGTAATAGTGCTGTCAAATGATTAATCACATCCAAAATAAAAGTTTTTCTTTACATTATATATGTAACTGTGCTGTGTTTATTTATTATGTGTATATATAAATACACACACATACAGAATATAATTTGAAAATATTTACATGTACATTTATATATTTATATTATTATATTTTATATTCTATATAAATATATTTAATATTTAAACATAACATGTTTTTGTTAAATATATACATGCATGTGTGTGTATTTATATATACATAATAAATATACACAGTACACACTCATATATTATGTTAACAAAAACTTTATCTTGGATGCAGTTAATCGCGATTAATTACAGCACTAATATATATATATATACATCTACACACACACACACACATATATAATATGAAAATTTATTGTTTATTGTTTCATTAATTCATTCCAGAGTAGATTCAAAATGTTTAATTTAATAATTAAAATAAACAGCAAACATCTACACACACACACACACATATATAATATGAAAAAGATTTATTTATTGTTTCATTAATTCATTCCAGAGTAGATTCAAAATGTTTAATTTAATAATTAAAAATAGTCATAAACAGCAATATTTACCTACATATGTGTTTATTAAAAAACATTATAAATACGTAAACATTGAAGCCATTCATGATGTGTGGTTTCCCAGAAATGATGTCACAGAGGGAGGGGCGGGACTAGAACGGGACACAGTATTTATGTAATTGACATGTGGGCTTTCTGTCCAGTCCCTGTAATCCTGGACAGAAAGCTCTCCTTCTGCTGCTTCATTTTCATAAGCTCACAGCCACGGCAGGAGTGCGTTTGTTTAATAAGAGAGAGACCTTGATGTGTGTGTTTTGTCCTGTTGAAATAATAGCTTCTGCCGTTCTCTTTTATTAGTGCTTGACTGATAAAGTTTTAATGGCATATGCTGATAGTGATATCTAGAGAATGTCTTTTTATGGTACACTGAAATGTTTCTGTATCTGAGTGTTTGTGTTTTTGATGTTGTCTTTTGCATTTAAGCAGATGTTAAACAACCGGTGAATCCCGGACTGAAACAAGCTTTATTTAATCTCTCTCTCTCTCTCTCTCTCTCAAAACTTGCTCTATTTATCCATTTGATCGTCTGCTTGTTTCATTTTTCCACTTCTGAAACAACAACAAAATGAAAATGTGCTGGATTTACTTTGAATTAATTTTCGCTTTGGAATTGATCAAATAATTACAAAAAATGGCAAGTAAAACATTTATTTTAATTTTTTTTCATTTTGAAGACTGAAATACTTTCTTGTAAAACGTACTTGAATAACTTTTTTGTAGTATTAACTTATTTTTTTTTGCATTTGGATTCATGCAAAAACCACAGCAATGCAGGTGAGAAAGGAATTTTAGTTTATTTTTTAATAATTTTATATAGCATTCATATATTTATGGTTCTCTATAAATATTTTTATGTAAATTAAATGTAATATATTTAAAAAGATTTTTAAAATAAAATGTGTTTTTAATAAGTATTTTATTTTATTGTTTTTATTTACAATTATTTGCTTATTTTAATTTTATATTTTTAAGATTTAAATGATTTTTAGCTTTTCATCAGCCCCAGTTTGGGAAACCTTGCACTAGTAATACAGAAATTAAACACCTCACTATTTTTTTTTTT
>NW_015540837.1:49112-51139 GCF_001515605.1 Sinocyclocheilus anshuiensis | reverse complement strand
GACTGAGTCTGCTCTAGTGTGAGTGTGAGTGTGTGTGAGTGTGTGTGTGTGTGTGTCCGTCCTCCCTGATTTGTGTGCTACTATAATTACGAGCGCCTGCAGCGTCTCATGGGGAGTGCATTAACACACACGAGTGGAGGAATAAAAATCACTGCGCACACACTCACTCCTCTTTTCTCCTCTTTCCCCCTTGTTTCTCCCATCACTGCTCTCCACTTCTCTCCATCCTGGCCGATATACAGTATATCTGGCAATCGCTACTTACATTGATAAGTACATTGATGTAGGGTACTGAATAGGGATGTCACGATTCACTCAACTCACGATTCGATTCACAGGGAAATATGCAAAAGATATATGCAGGCAAAGCTCCATTTTTATTATTATTATTATTTTTTTAGAATTTTGTATATATAGATGAACTGTTTCTTTAAGAGAAGAGAAAGAAAAAATGTCACCCATCTTTAAATTTAGGGTTGGGTTTGTGTGGGTGGAGTCCAGTGCGTCTGTAAAACCCACAATCCAACCTTGTACTTGAATGCATTTATTCTTGTGATTGTGTGTGTTTAAAGCAGAGAGAAGTGCACTAAGCAAACAGCCGTTCTGACTGAGCACTTCTCCTCAAGGGGAAGACTGATTCTGCTTTAGTGTGTGAGTATGTGTGTGTCCTCCCAGATTTGTGTGCTACTATAATTACGAGCGCCTGCAGCGTCTCATGGGGAGTGCATTAACACACACACTCACTCCTCTTTTCTCCTCTTTCCCCCTTGTTTCTCCCATCACTGCTCTCCACTTCTCTCCTTTTTTTTTTTAAAGGGCATGTATATGCTAAAGTACTGCTAAAAATGGACAGAAATTGAGCATGTATCCTAAAAAGTGCTTTTCTTCACCAGTAAAACGATTCGAAGTTATTGATGACATCATCCTGCACTTAGGGGCGTATGCAAATTTCTGTTCAGTCAAATACTCTCTGGAATCTGAATGTAGTTTCCTGTTTGTGATGCAAACTAAAGGTTATTGGACGAGCCTTTGGATTTGTTTTTAATAGGAAATATATCAGCATAAGAAAGAAAGAGTGTATGGGGTATATAAAGGGTCTTTGTGCCTCGTTCAGTCATCAAACTAAATCAGTTTCAGATCATGTCGGGCTCCCGGAAGGCCGGCCTATCAATCGCTCCATCTTCCCGCTCTCTTTCTCGTCGTCTCGCCTCATACACCTCCTCCTCCTCTTCTACTCCTCCTCCTCTCAGCTCAGCGTGTGTTTTCTCCTGTGGAGTGACATTTCAGTAATGAAGCGATCTCTCAGTCAAGGGTCCCTCAGAAACTCAAACACTGACATCTAACAGCACACACTTCACTGCCTGCCCTTCAACCACTGCTTGATTTGAAGATCCATGAATGATTCAATTACGGTTGATAATAGGGTATATTATTACATTACATTTTATTTTATTTTTATTTAAAAAAATATTAATATTACACATCAACTTTTTATTAATGTGTAAAAAATAACAATGCTAATAATATTTTTTAATATTTTTTTTCTATACACACACTCACTCCTCTTTTCTCCTCTTTCCCCCTTGTTTCTCCCATCACTGCTCTCCACTTCTCTCCATCCTGGCCGATATACAGTATATCTGGCAATCGCTACTTACATTGATAAGTACATTGATGTAGGGTACTGAATAGGGATGTCACGATTCACTCAACTCACGAATCTTGATCCAAACAAAGATGCTGCATACATGCAACATGAGCAGTTTTTAATCTAAATTAGATTGTATAATTTCGAAATTTGAAGCAAAAACAGAATGGTTTGACTTCAGTTTTGTGAAATTATGCATAAAAAATATCTACGTGAAACAGAAACAGCAGACGAGCTGAATGAGATGCAGATTCACCCTCTGCCAGCAGGTGGCGCTTAAAGTGTTTCCATGGTTTCCGCTGTAAACAAAGCAGCGTTGCACTTATGAACTTAATTATGCATTATACAGAGGCAAGAGGAAAAGAAAAAATACCATCGA
>NW_015540837.1:18585-49102 GCF_001515605.1 Sinocyclocheilus anshuiensis | reverse complement strand
AAGAGGAAACGAAAAAATACCATGGAAAGACAGTAAGTTCCCCTCAGACATATTCATATAAACTCCTACCCCTAACTGAATCGCGATTTGTTTAGCATCTCAACCGATTTGAATCATCACATATTTAAATCGATTTTCAACCGGCTCGAGGTTAATAGTTACATCCCTAGTACTGAATAAATGTCATTTAAAAATTCTAAAAAAATAAATATAAAAAAAATTATAAATATATATTTAAATAATATATATCATTTATAAATATATAGCAAAAAATATATATTAATGGCTAAATAGGTTTTAAAATTGATGTCACAGCAAATATTCTATAATGTTTTTTCCACAGTTAAGTAATTTTGAATCTTGTCGGTGCCGATATAAAAAATTATATAAAAATAAAACATAAAAAAAAAAAAATCTTGGTTCAGTATTTTAAAATGGATATGATTTGCTAACTGAAACCGAATATCCGGTCCTTTCTCGACAAGAACCTTTTTGCAGTTTGTCCCATTTTTCTTTATTAATCTCACATGTAAGTAACATTCTGGTCTTGGCTGTTTATCTATGCTAATAAGATTAATTTTTTAAAATATTCACTACACTTTAAAAGTCTTCTGCTCACCAAGGCTGCATTTATTTGATTAAAAATACAGTAAAATTGTGAAATATTATTAGAATTTAAAATAAATGCTTTCTGTGTTAATATACAGTAAAATGTCACCAAGGCTGCATTTATTTGATTAAAAATACAGTAAAATTGTGAAATATTAGAATTTAAAATAAATGCGTTCTGTGTTAATATACAGTAAAATGTCATTTATTCCTCTGATCAAAGCTGAATTTTCAGCATCATTACTCCAGTCTTCCGTGATCTGTCAGAAATCATTCTAATATGCTGATTAGAATTCAGATTATTATCAATGTTGAAAACAGTTGTGCTGCCCAATATTTTTATGGAAACCATGATACATTTTATTTTTTCAGGATTTATTTGAAACCTAAATCATTTTATTTTTCAGGATTTATTTGAAACCGAAATCTTTCTTTGTTCTGTTCTCTCTTTAGTATTCATCCCATCATCCTCTCTGCTCTCTCTGGTCTCCCTTGTTTTCCCTGCTGTTGAAATCTTTTTGCTTGTACTGAGGTGACTGGATGATGTCCAGGCCTGTGTTTTTCTGCATGTGGTTCATTTCAGGTTATTCCTCGCCAGCATCTGTTTTGGAGTATTGTGATTCAGTAGATTTGTATCGTGAAAAGCGCTATACAAATAAACTTGAATTGAATTGAATAGATTCAGTGTGACTGGTTGATATATTGAATGACTGGTGATATAAAATTAAGCGACATCTTGACGGTTGCAATGACTGTAATGCGCTTTTATTCATGAAGATTTGTCGTTAAGAGCATATACATTTTTTTTTTTAGTTCAGTATAGCAAATAATGTTAATATACCGTGGCATGCGAAAGTTTGGGAACCCCTTGCAGAATAGATCCATCTTTTCACACGGAGGACAATTGAAAACTATTAAAAAAGGTTTAAACATTCACGGATGCTCCAGAAGGAAACACGATGCATTAAGAGGGGTGAAAACTTTTGAACAGGATGATGATGTCCAAATTTTTCTTATTTTGTTGAAATATCATTTTTTTCCATTTAGTACTGCCCTTCGGAAGCAACATAAGATACTTGCATGCAGTGTTGGGCAAGTTACTCTGAAAATTTAATCAAATTAATACACACTACCTATAAATATTTGTTATTAAAGCATCAACATTCACAAAACACTGTTATTTTTAACTAAAGCAAGCATAGGCTGCTGCGTACATGGTTTGGCATGACAGAATGCCAGCAAGCTGCTTTTATAATCTCTAAAAAGATGACATCCGTTCATCGCAATCTCACAAAGCTCTGTTATAACACAATGAATATATACATAATGAATCTTTCATAATGTCTACAATTCGTGTGTTATAATGAGAGGATTCGTGGGCACGCACATTTCAGCACTGCACTCCTGACTGGCCATTGCGTTCCAGAAATCAACATTGCTCAACGCAGCTAACACGTGTTATAGCCTAAATAGACCTCGGCTTGTAACTATACTCTAATTACTATTTTGAAAATTATAACGCGTTAAATTACTCCGTTACTAAAAAGGTAATCAAATTACAGTAGCGCGTTACTGCCCAACACTGCTTGCATGTTTCCCGGAAGACAAATTAAGTACAATTTAACTTGATCTTCAAATCAATGCATCGTGTTTCCTTCTGGAGCATCCGTGAATGTTTAAACCTTTTTTAATAGTTTTCAATTGTCCTCCGTGTGAAAAGATGGATCTCAAAATCATAGAGTCACTGCTGGAAAGGGTTCAAATATGCAGAAGATGCTGGAAAACTGAAGAATCTGCAGGAGCTGGAGGATTTTTCTGAAGAACAATGTTCAGTTTAACTGTTCAGAACAAACAAGGGACTCATGAACAACCATCACAAAACAAAAAAACAGTCGTGGATCATCCAGGTAACCACAGAACCAAGGGTTCCCAAACTTTTGAATGGGGTTATTTTAATAATTTCAGCTATTTTTTTTGTCTTGTGGACTGTATGTAAACATCTTTTATGTAAAATATCTTACTCAGGACAGTACTAAATAAAAAATAACATGCATTTTGTATGATCCCTCTTATTTTGTTAAAATCATTCACATTTTCACAGATTCTGCAAGGCGTTCCTAAACTTTCGCATGCCACTGTAGTTGGTAAGTTTAATTAATTTTCATGACTTGATTCAAGTTATCTGTTTTAGTGAGTTGATTCATAAATCTGATTCAATTATTTGTTTTTCACTCTCAATCATTACAAGTACAGTACAAAAGCGTAGATGTACACATCAACAAATCAACAAATGGAATAATAAATAATTATGAAAAATAATAAACATTTTTTATTTGATTCAAGTTGTCTGTTTCAGTGAGTCGATTCATAATTTAGATTCCTCAAGTGTTGTTATCACTCATTCGCAGAATAAATTTTAGATTTTTTAATGTATTGTTTTAATAAAATTTCCCCCCAGGTTTGTTTATTGGTTGCACCTGTAACCACATTCATTCATTCAACTAACAAAATAAATAAGACAAACTAAAAACACTTTTACGAATAAAAACCTATTTGATAAATGTTATAGTATTAATATCTGTCGGTAAATATTGTCTATGAATATGGATTATTATATGTGCATTAAAAAAGAATTAATATAATTCTGTTTTGTCTTTATTTTATTACAAACACATACTTTATTTTAGTTTTTTTTTACAGTATTTTCTTTGATTTAAATGATGCTTCTGTCAGAGCAAATACATTATTATGGAGATATTTTTCAGTCTTTTGCAGTATATTCAGTATATGTTGAGAAGTAATAGTTGTGTAGTTCAGCTCTGTGGTAATCAATACACTGGTGAATGTGCTGCTGAAGGTTTTGTGTGACTCCGTTTATAACAGTCACTGTTACATAACTCATCTGCATGAGGCCATCGGCGAGCACATGCATGTCTGAGGAGGACGTGATACACACCCTGAACCTACTATCATCTGATCTGTAATACACCGTGTGTGTGTGTGTGTGTGTGTGTGTGTGTGTGTGTGTGTGTTGGCGCTTCCGCTATTGACTTTGAACCAGGCATTAACCTCTCGTACAGGGTCGGGGCTGTAAGCCATAACTTCATGTGTCCTTTTGTGTTTATTATTTGTGGCTGATCCTATATGTATTGTAGAAAGATAGATAGTTTTAGCAAAATGTGTGTGTGTGTAGAGAGAGAGAGAGAGAGAGAGATAGAGATACATATATGATTTATTAATTTATTTTAATATTTGTGACCTGTGTCACAATGAGCAATTTTTCAAAAATGAGTTATTTTTTTCTTTTCAAAGACCTTCAGACATCAGACAAAAAATGACTGAGCTACACCCATTTGAAGTCAATGAAGTCAGCAAAGTCAGTTCTTAGAAAAATCTAGTTAAAGTTCTCTGAAGGTTCCAAAGCAAAATCACATAGCAACGTTGCATTGTTTCCTCCACGTCCTTATATATTATTACTATATGAGGGCGATAGAAAATACAGTTTGTACAGTATAAAAACCATTACGCCTATGGAGAGTCCAAATGCAAGCGTGTGTGTGTGTTAAAAAAAAGAAGCAAATTTCATTCACAAAAATTGTTGACACAATTACTGTCCCCCTTTACTTAAAATACACATAAATTGTAAGAATATGATTAATTCCGATTAGGGATGTAACGACGGGCCGTAGTTTGGACACCCCTGCCCTACACCAACCCTACACCTAAACCTACCCCTTACAGGAAAATACTGCCAATTTTTGAATTCCATAAAACACTGTTTTGTATGTTTTTTAAGCCTTTTGTTTTACGGAGACACAGGAAGTGTCCTCATAAACCATGTTTACGTTGTAGTTCCCATGTTCACACACACACACACACACATACATATATGACCATGATGACCATGGGAAAATGTGGGTCTCATGGCCAAACCAGTTGAGAAGCACTGATCTGTTGCATACTAACGTTAAATAAATAAACATGACATGACTGGACTTTACTGGAGTACTGAACCGCAGAGCTCGTGCAGACATCCACATCGCTGTAATCAGATGCATTTTTGACTGCTGCTTTCACACCGCGGTCAGTTTTTGTTGTGCTTTTCCGTTATTGTGAGAAAAAACAATGTTATTATCCTTCAGGAATCATTCTAATAGCTGATTTGCCGTTCAAGAAACATTTCTGATTATTATAAATGTTGAAAATGGTTGTGCCGCTTCATATGTCTGTGTAATATGTTTGCGCAGTGATTGGTGTGTATGTGAGCCGTTGGTTTACTGGAACGTACCCATCTTCAGAGTCTGTGTTTCTCTTATTCATGTTAAGGACACAAGAGCTGTCAGTGTGTGTGTTGCGACGCGTCTCAATAATTAATGAGAGATTGTAACGGAGCCGAAGCAGTGCTGGATCATTTACAGCCCGCAGAGGCTTCAGATTGATTTCAGACTGTATGTTTGTCCTCAATAAAGAGCCTCAGAGTTGGTATGCATGTGAATTATGACTAATTTATCTACTCAACTTTAAATCAGAGACCGTTTGGGTTTCTTTTAGGTCTAGACCTTAACTAACCTTGGTTTAGTGGCAGAGAACTCTTGCCGTGTGACGGTGAATCTCTTCAGTTGTCCGGTCTGTGTTATTGATTGTGCTGAATATGAGCTCGGATGGCATAAACTTTGGAATGCGCTCAGATGTGTCGAACAGGACTAGCTTGCTAAGCAAACATGCCTGACACTCCTGTATGTCAATGCAGTCAGTTTAGTCAATGTTCAACAACACGCCTGACCCGCTTTGACATTAATACACTCTGTTCACATATACTGTTGCATTTTATTGTTATATAATTATTAATCCATGGCATGTTTTAAAAACACAATTAGTGACAAACACATACCACCATAGTTTATGCTAAAATACCATTGTTGAAATGGTTTACTATGGTAAAACTGGTGACTTGAATTAGCCATCTATCATCAAATACTAATGTCAAAAAATGATTGATATTTTATTTAACTTAGTTTTTTTACATTTTTATTTTACTTTAGTAGAATTTATTATTCATGATTTTATTCATTTTTAGTAATATTAGTTTTTTTTGTAGTAGTAGCCTACTTTTATTTTATTTATATATATATATAATAAAAGTACTACTACAAAAAAAATAATATTACTAAACCATTTTTATTTCTATTTAATTTCTATTATTTTAATGTACTAATTGTTTTAGTAATGCGGTTATTTTTTAATTAATTGATTTATATTTTTTTATTTAGTATTTGATTATTTTATTTAATATTTGCTTTTTGCATACTGTAACTGGGAGAATATAAATTAAGAACGTGCAAATTTAACAACCTTTACGAAAGCTCTGATTTTAGAATATGTAATTTTATTTATTTTTTCCTCCGTTTGTGCTTGTCTTGTAAAGTCTGATAAACATCCAACAACCAGGTTTAATCCAATAGTGTTCAGTGGCAATAAAAACAGCAATAAAGTGATCATTTTCTAAAAATCCAATCAGTGTGTGTTAAAATATGCAGATTTGTATTGCTTTTGGTTATTAGTTTTTAGACTGAACTCGGTTTTGTTCGGCTGCTATCGGTATTTTCAGTTGTGTTTTTGTGTGGCTGCTGTTATTTTGTGTTATTTTTCATCAGAGAGAATCTAATGAAGCGAGGACTGTTAAATTATGAGTAACTGACTTCATCTCACATTATTAGAAAATCACAATTAAGCCTCTTCTACCAGCATCATTAATGAATCCTCAGAAGTAGTTATGCATGCATTTATGAAGTCATTAACATAAGGTTTATGATTAATTTATGAACGGGACCCGCCGTTAGCAGAGCTGTAAATGACAGAAATATAAAACAGTTTTTCGTGTCAGAATATTGGGAGGAAACTGAAGAATGTTTTTACATAGTTCACATGAAACTTAATGAACATACAGAATTCTTGCAAAAATTCTGTGAATGTTTCTTATAAATGTACAGGGAAAGGATTTCCTTTGTATTACCTTTTTAATAATTAAATATATCTTTTTTTTTTTTTCCAAGTTTCGTACAATGGAAATGTTTAATGTAAAAGTAAATTAGGCCTACTTGAAGACCTTTTAGATTTAATGACACAAATTGTGACATTATTTTTTGCACACTTTCCTCCTTAATTGTTGTTACTGTAATGCTTTTTAAAAAATTTGCGCTGATGTTAATTCAAATATAAAATATTACAGAATAAATTATTACCTCAATGCATTATTTATTTATTTATTTATTTATTTTTGCTTAACCGTAATGACAATTTAGCTTAAAGTCTGCTGAATGTTAAATGTTAAATTCTGAAAGAATGTTAAAAATGTCACATTGCAAAAATCATAATTGTCTCAAAATGAGTCTGTTTTCTTTAAACTAAATATTTTTTTGATTTCTTTAGATTTTGGGGTGAAACAAGAATGATATATTGACAACAAAATCAGAACAAATAAATATATGTAATGTTTTATTTTGCTTTATTGTTTTATTAAAGGGGTCATATGATGCTTTTTTAAAGATCATTAGTGTTCTACTGAAGAAACAAAGTCACCTACATCTTGGATGCCCTGGGGGTAAGCAGATAAACATCAAATTTTCATTTTTGGGTGAACTATCCCTTTAAAACGTGCTTAAAATGTCACATTGCAAAAATCCTTACTGTCCTAAAACAAGGGTCTATTTTCTTTAACCTAAATATAATTTCTGATTTCTTTCTTTCGATTTTGGGGTGAAGCACGAGACATTTCTTCATTAGAGTCACATTTCTGGGCAGATGTGAGTGAGAGTCTGTGTCACACCAGCTGGTCCTTTATTTGTTTTTTTATTTAACAAAATGCTTGTAATCTTCATTTACAATTCCACTGATAATATGTGAGTCTGGCCTCAGTCGTGTGTGAAGTGTGTCTTTTTCTGAGCTGTCACACTTTAATTGGGCAGACGGGGGTGTAAATGAGATGGGTCTTTGTCCCCATATGGGGCGTATGAGACGGGACGCCCGCGGGTGTGTGTGAGGAGGTGGGACTCATTTGACATGCAGCATCCCTCTTTCATGATCAGACACACACACACACACACACACACTCGGCAGAGGTCTGACAGTTAATGATCCGGGCGTGAGCAGCTGTTCATTAGTTTGTCTCTTTAGTGTCCCGACACCCAGCAAATATTCCCCCTTCATTTCCATCCGTTCACCACCTGAACCTCCGTCAAACAGACCTGTTAATGTGAAGAGAAAGCACAGTTCATAATGTCAAGAGCAAATCTCAATCCTCCCCTAACAATCATATCAAATCTCAGTGTTGCTTAATGTTTACAAAATTTAGAACAAAGAAATTGTGAATATTTCATTGGGACCCACTTTATATTAAGTGTCTTTAACTATGTACTTACATTTTAATTAACCATATGATACATTGCACTTCTTGCATACATGTTTTGCAATTTAATATAAACACGATTGGTACATTTTACCTGACCATTTTTTGGGCATAAGTATAGTGGTTGAAGATAGAGGTCTGCGTGGGACTGTTGAATTTATATGAATTATCTTAAGACACGAAATTAGTTTAATATTTTATGCAACACAATAGGAAAAAGTGTCGCAGAGAAAAAAAAATGCAAATTTAGGTTGTACAAAAATAGCCTATTAGCTATTTTTATTCGTCTTGTCAAAATGCTAAATTCGTTTGACATTTTTCTGTTAACACAGGACAGCGCATCCACACTTTGCTCCATCCTTATTCTGCTGTCACTCATCGACAGCCTGCCTGTTCTGTCTGAGGGCCGTATATTTACCACCGGTACAGCCTGCTCTGAGCATCGTTATGCACATGCTGCGCACAGACCCCGCAAATAAAACGCGTGATGCAGAGTGTGCATAACAGTCCGAGTGCAGGCTACCGGTGGTCAATAAAAATAAAGCGCAGATATGCTGTTCTGAATGGATGTCGGGAACGGGATATTGTTAGACTGCCTGCTCCCGTTCAAATTACAACAGAGTTACCGACTGCTACCGCGTTTTATTCGGGAATTTAATCCCGTGCCGCAAAAAATCTGGTCTCCTGAGACGGGAATGCAGACCTCTAGTTGAAGACACCTAATATTGTATTTTTATTGTATTTATTTAACATTGTATTTTGCTTTATTGTTTTGCTAATATTTTATTTTATGTTTTATTTTACTGTATTGTTTTGCTAATATTTTATTTTATTTCATATTTTATTTTACTTTGTTTTAGTGTTTTTTATTTTATTAATATTTTATTTTACTATATTGTTATAGTAATATAGTATAATTTTATTTTTACTTTATTGTTTTAGTAACTTTTTAAAATTGTATTAATATTTTATTATTTTATTACATTTTTGTTTAATATAGTATTTTACTTTGTTGTTTTGGAATTATTTTTTTCTTTTATTAATATTTTATTTGATTCTTTTATTACAAATATTGTACTGTCAAGATGTAATTAACGAGAGATTTAACACTACACAATTTAACATTTAGATTTAGATTAATCAAGATTTAACACTAACATTACAGCACAGAGTGAAAATATCCAATACATCTTTTCAGTCTTACGTTTTTAACAGGCCACATTTTCCATCTCTTTAACCCTGATTATCATGAGCTGTGCAAAAGATTTCTCCGATTGTTCGCTAATTTGCTGGAATGCATCTCGTCCGTCTTGTTTTGGAAGAGGGATTTGGAGCCGTGCTGAATTTTTAAATGGGTTTGCGGTGACGGAGGAGATTTTCACACGTTCCCCTCTAAATAAATAAGTGACTGTGGAGGAGAGATTGTGTGTGTATGAATGCTTGTGTGTTTGGGGAACTCCAGTGTTTTTCATTCTAGTTTGGATGGCATTCATGGTATTTCAGTCTCTGCTAAACATTAACCCATATTTCGTTCTGGGATTCCCCAGCAGATGCTCAGATTGGCATGTTAACACGTTCAGAAATCCTCACACACTCGCTCTGGCTCAGCTTTTGCTTTTTCCTTTGGAAAGTGCGATCAGAGTCTGATTACTGACCTTGTGACCTCTGAACTCTGACCTCTCTGTATTTATTATTTACAGGTGCGAAGAGAAGAGGAGACACTTTGCAATCGGCGGTAGAAGCATCTCGGGAAATGAGCGTCAACTTCACTGGAGGTACAAACCGTGAGCTTATTATTATTAATGTGCAGGATATGGCATGAAATGAAGATGCTGAATTCTACCATGCATTGGCTAAAATTAAAATAAAGTAAAATAAATATGCTGAGTAAACTGAAAATGAGAAAACAGTTTCTATGCACAGAAAAGGCCTTTTCAGTGAATAATAATTTGTCTTAGTTTTGTACTAAACTGAACTTTTATATTCATTTTATGTGATTATACTGTAAAAAATGGATATTAAAATCAGTTATCTACTTATAACTTATTGCGATTACTTTTATATTAGTTCTTAATACATCACACATGTAATGTATTTATACAATTTTGCATTTACATTTTTACACCTTTTTTTTACCATATGTTGGCTTTAATAAATAAAAAAATTATTATTATTATTATTATTAATGTGCAGGACGTTATACACGTTCACATGCATGACTTTTCTGTTCCTTTTATGTGATGTGATACTGTAAAAATTATTTTTCAAGGTTAAACAAAGATAATTGGACTATGTTTTTCTACTTTAAAATGAGAAAGAAATGTAAAAAAAATATATAATTTAAAAAGAATATTTTTTTTTACACATTTGTACATGTTTTTGATGTATTTGTACAATTTTGCATTTACACTTTACATTTTTAATGCCTTTTACCATAAGTTTACATTAATAAATGCTAACATAACATAAGAATATAATATAAAATATAAAATAAAATTATAGAAAATAAAATTATAATAAAATAAGCGATACAAAGAAATGTTTTTTTTTTTTTTTAATATAGTAGAATTCTAATGTAAACGACACTGATGGTGTTATATTTTATTTAATAATTTTATTATAAATATTGTATTGTCAATATTTGATTGTGTTTTGTTTACACAAACATTATATTAGATTAATGAAGCGTTGCTCTTGCAGCAGTTTCAGCATCAATTTCTGTTTTCTGTACGTCCAGTTGGGTCCAACAACAACTGATCACATAGTTTCAGTGCAAGAATTAAGTAAACTTCAGTTTAATAAATTTAATTGCATGCAATGAAATGAAGTTCTCACAATGTTCAAGAATTGCGTTGCGATAGCTAATTGAATTAACTAAATTGAACAAGCAGCAGAAATAATCTTTTTGCATTTATATATAGTCCGGTTTCCAGAAATGTACAAACTGGTTTGTGGTTGTGCTGCGTTTATGTTTGCCCGGCATGCTGGGAGTTTTTGTGTACACAGCATGCTTTGCTGTAGCACCGAATGAGGTCAAA
This sequence comes from Sinocyclocheilus anshuiensis, assembly GCF_001515605.1. Lineage (NCBI taxonomy): Eukaryota > Metazoa > Chordata > Actinopteri > Cypriniformes > Cyprinidae > Sinocyclocheilus > Sinocyclocheilus anshuiensis. Next base: position 38,050 of record NW_015540837.1, on the reverse strand, counting down.
GAAAGGAAAGGCTTCAGCAAGTGGAAGTTTCTGCTACTTCTGTGTTGTGGTTAAGCACAAACGGGATAGAGTGTTTCAGTTTAGAGCACATGCATGCTGGTTTTACTCTCTTTTACTCTCTTACTATATACACTATATAACAAGAACAGATGAAATTTGAATCTTTTTGTATGTCTGTGTTGTTTAATGTCCTATACTCGTGTCATAAATTTGGTGCTAGTTTGTGTTTTGAACTGAAAACAAATGCAAAAGCTTATTCTGTTTATCTAAAAGCCAAACATTGCACTGCAATTTGAGTTGTAAACAGCGTTTTATTTTAGTGAAAGTAAGTTTTTGGCTTTTTATCAGATTGTTAGCTTTTTTAAGTGCTTATTTTAAGAAATAATAATAATAATACTAAAAAATAACTTTTTTAATTTAGTATAGAATTTTATTATAATGAAAGCAACATCTTACCATATGTTCGATTTTTTATTTTTTTTTCCTTGTTTTTATTAACTAATTATTTAAAAAAAAATCAATTATGACTAAATTATAAATAATTGTAAATATCAAATAAATTATTATAACTAAATATTTCAGATTTTTCTTTTTGTTAAATAAATAAAAAAATTATTATTATTATTATTATTAATGTGCAGGACGTTATACACGTTCACATGCATGACTTTTCTGTTCCTTTTATGTGATGTGATACTGTAAAAATTATTTTTCAAGGTTAAACAAAGATAATTGGACTATGTTTTTCTACTTTAAAATGAGAAAGAAATGTAAAAAAAATATATAATTTAAAAAGAATATTTTTTTTTACACATTTGTACATGTTTTTGATGTATTTGTACAATTTTGCATTTACACTTTACATTTTTAATGCCTTTTACCATAAGTTTACATTAATAAATGCTAACATAACATAAGAATATAATATAAAATATAAAATAAAATTATAGAAAATAAAATTATAATAAAATAAGCGATACAAAGAAATGTTTTTTTTTTTTTTTAATATAGTAGAATTCTAATGTAAACGACACTGATGGTGTTATATTTTATTTAATAATTTTATTATAAATATTGTATTGTCAATATTTGATTGTGTTTTGTTTACACAAACATTATATTAGATTAATGAAGCGTTGCTCTTGCAGCAGTTTCAGCATCAATTTCTGTTTTCTGTACGTCCAGTTGGGTCCAACAACAACTGATCACATAGTTTCAGTGCAAGAATTAAGTAAACTTCAGTTTAATAAATTTAATTGCATGCAATGAAATGAAGTTCTCACAATGTTCAAGAATTGCGTTGCGATAGCTAATTGAATTAACTAAATTGAACAAGCAGCAGAAATAATCTTTTTGCATTTATATATAGTCCGGTTTCCAGAAATGTACAAACTGGTTTGTGGTTGTGCTGCGTTTATGTTTGCCCGGCATGCTGGGAGTTTTTGTGTACACAGCATGCTTTGCTGTAGCACCGAATGAGGTCAAAGAAAGGAAAGGCTTCAGCAAGTGGAAGTTTCTGCTACTTCTGTGTTGTGGTTAAGCACAAACGGGATAGAGTGTTTCAGTTTAGAGCACATGCATGCTGGTTTTACTCTCTTTTACTCTCTTACTATATACACTATATAACAAGAACAGATGAAATTTGAATCTTTTTGTATGTCTGTGTTGTTTAATGTCCTATACTCGTGTCATAAATTTGGTGCTAGTTTGTGTTTTGAACTGAAAACAAATGCAAAAGCTTATTCTGTTTATCTAAAAGCCAAACATTGCACTGCAATTTGAGTTGTAAACAGCGTTTTATTTTAGTGAAAGTAAGAGTTTTTGGCTTTTTATCAGATTGTTAGCTTTTTTAAGTGCTTATTTTAAGAAATAATAATAATAATACTAAAAAAGAACTTTTTTAATTTAGTATAGAATTTTATTATAATGAAAGCAACATCTTACCATATGTTCGATTTTTTATTTTTTTTTGTTAAAATAAATAAATACAATAATTGTTTTTTGTTATTTTTTATTTATTTTATTTTATTAATTTAAAAATTAGTATGACAAATGACATAAATGACAAATGGATGACTTTTGCAGTGACAGGCCTAATGTGGCACCAAAGATTTAAATTAATTGTTTAAAAGTAATTAATTAAAAATAAAATATTTTAATAATAAATAAGAATAATTATAATAAACAGTAACAAAATGTTTTCTTTCCATGTATTTTTTAATTTTTTTAATTTAGTATTTTAAATTTGCATTTTATTATAGTAAGAGTGAGACAATTTTTGGCTTGTTACCAAATATATCTTCTTTTTTTTTTTTGATTTTGTATAGTACTAAAGTAAATGGCAAAATTGGTGAGACGATAATAAACAGCATTTTGTTATAGTAAAAGTGATATAATTTCTGACTTTTTACTGCATGTTGTTTTTTAAATTAATTAATTAAAAATGAAAAATGTTAATAATAAATAAGAATAATTATAATAAACAATAACAAACTTTTTTTAATAAAAAAAATTGTATTTTAAATTAGCATTTTATTATAGTATAATTGAGAATTTTTGGCCTGTTACCAAATGTGGCTCTTTTTTTTTATATATATATATATAAATTGAAAGTTATTGGTTATTAATCATTATTCTTTTTTATTACTAAAAATGTAGTATAGTACTAAAGTAAATGACATAAATGTATGGACGGCGATAAACAATATTTTATTATAGACAATATTTGACTTTTTACCATATCTTGGCTTTAAAAAAAATATTTTAATAATAAAAATAACAAACAATGACAAAAAATAACTTATTTAAATTGGTTAGTTTAAATTTAGCACATTACTCAATTAAATGACATAAATGGATGATGTTGCATTAATAAAATGTCGCAGTCACATCAATTTCAACATGTGGGTCTAGATCTGGATTTCTGTACATCCAGTTTTGTACATCAATTGATCATGTAGTTTGTTTGCAGTGACAGACTGAACATTGCACTTCCATTTGTGACTCTTCTGAATTGTAGAGATGGTTTTATTAAAGTGGATGTGAGATCAGCGGTGTTCAGGAGGATGTGTTGGGAAAGTGCTGAACTCGCGCCGCCAGCGTGACCTGTATTCATTCACTGAGCCCGACATCAATCTGCCATCTGTGTTATTCGTGGCGTTTGGCGTTCGCAGCTCCTTCTGACCGAACCGCTGCTAGTTAGGCCAAATATGCGCTTTACAGCAGCGTCTGCTGCTCCGCTCATGCAGAATTAGGGCTTACGCTGACGTCAGGATGGAGAGTTATGTTTGAAAGAGGCTTAATGTGTTATATGCTCTGGATTTGGTTAAAAATATCAGCCAATGCACAAATACACAACAGGATTCATTTAGTCACATGCTGGATGCGTGCAGACACACACACACACACACACACACACACTCCAGCACAAACATATGTTCACACATACACACTCGCCAAGCGCCAAATGTGAGTAGAAACGGGATTCGTTGGGAAAATAAAATGCCAGTTATTCACCAGCTGTCTGGACATTCTTTTTCTGTTTTTGCCATTTGACTTATAAGAATGACTGTGTGAGCGTCACTGATGACTAATTCTACTGAAGACTCTTTGACCTCAATGAAAACATTATGCATTTACATTCACGTTTTTTTTTATTTGACAGATGCTTTTATCCAAAGCGACTTGCATTGCATTGAAGTTATGCATTTTTTTACTCCGTTCATGCATTCCCTGGGAATCGAGCCCATGGTTTTTGCGTTGCTAGCAATGGCACTAAATTGTTTTCTGTATTGAAATATGCATGAAAACCGTAAACAACTAAAGTTCGCTTAACAGCTTAATAGTTTGTCATTTTGACAAAATTTTGTCACAATACCAGCATTTCAGTCGTTTGTACTAATTACAGTAAAATTTCATGGTTCTCGGCACCAATTTCAATACCAGTGAAAAACTATTGGAATTATTAAACTATTATAAAATAATAAATAAAATGAATGAGTTAGTTTTAATGGTAATGAGGATAATAATAGTTTATAATATAATAATATATTATAATTAGGGCTGTCAGTTGATACATTTTTTTTTATCTAATTACATGATGTGTCGATTAATTAATCTAATTAATCACAAATTGAATTTGGCTGTAAAAATTACCCACAAAAGATAATTTAAAGCTATTATTGTGTTACATGAGAAAGTATCAAGTAGATATTACAAATAGTAGCTTTAGAAATAAATATTTGATTTGATTCAACAACATTTATTACACATAAACATAGGGCTGGGCGATATGGCCTAAAAAAAAAAAAAAAACTGATTTTTTTCACAAAAATCCGATTTACGATTTAAATCGATTTTTTCCCCCCTACTTAAAATCAATCTGCAGATGACAAAGAAATTGTTCAAAACACATTGGAACTTCATTTTGTTTTGATTTTCCCTTCTGGGATTTGATCTGGATTTCCCCCTTGGGGTTAAAGTGCAAACAGAAACAACAAGCCAAAAAGACAAGATGGCGGCCCTGCCATTGTAAACAGTGAAAATGCAACATAACGTAACGTAACATAACATTCTTATCATACCGGATACAGCTTGTAAATGTTTGTAAGACTGTAGATCAGTGGTCTTCACTATTTTTTTCATGGGAGCCGCACTGATAGGGCAAAGTCAATCAGAGAGCCACTTTTACCACGAAGTATCAAAAGTTACATCTAGTCATAAATAGCATGTCTTTTTATCAATCTGTCATCCCTGATATGCAATGCAATGCAAAAGGGGCTATCATTCTTTATCATTTACCAGTCAAATTTGTAACTGAGACAAGATGATTTCAAAAACAGCAGGATTACCTTAATGCTGGAAAGACCTCAAGTTATTTTATTTTTTTTATACTAGCCCATCATGTATCTAACCATCCAAGTGCACATTCGGCGTTAAGAGCTGTTAAGATTAACACTGGCAACTCTGTAACAGAGCAAGTGTAAATATCTTTTCTAGTCTATATTTCCATCTTGTAATGCCGCTGTTTTAGGTATATCTTTTTTTTAAATATAAATGATTTGTAATAGAGCAGACACTGTCTGACCGTGTCTACACACCGGACGCGGCGACAGTTGTCTTGCCGCGCCCCGCTGTGCTAAAAGTCTGTCTACACTTGTTGTCAGTTGACACTACAGTTGCAAATCATCTGAATGTAGTGTCAGTACAGTTCGTCTTAAATAGAACGAGCCATCAGTTTACTGATGGGGATCGTGTCGCGTCGCATCCAGTGTAGACAACATCACTGGGTTCTATTGTCTTTTGTCGGATCGCGCCACTCGCGTCCGGTGTAGACATGGTGTGTTTTTTTTATGGGTTATGTTATAGCCCTGCTTTTTTAATGTTTTTATGAAATATCTGTATATCTTAAATTGGTCGTACTGCTACCTTTGCTTTACCTCTGATGCCGCAAAACCGAACCAATTCCAAATTACGGATGACACTGTGGCTTTCTTGGGAACGAGTTCTTCTCTGCTTGCTGCCATGTTGTTTGTGTATCTTTATGGCAAATTGTTCATTTTGTAGGGCGCAACATCTCTCTCACTCGGCAGCATGCCTCTGTTTGAGGTGCTGCAGTAAATTGGTCGTACTGCTACCTTTGCTAGCAACAGACTTCAAACACACTTTGCAGCGGGGTGTTGTTTGTTCTGCGTCTGACGCCGCAAAACCGAACCAATTCCAAATTACGGATGACACTGTGCCTTTCTTGGGAACGAGTTCTTCCCTGCTCGCTGCCATGTTGTTTGTGTATCTCTATGGCAAACGCGCGGGGTGGGGGCTGAGCCCATTCGGAACCACGGGAGCCCAGAGATGTTAAAGGGAAAACTGATTTTCATTCAAACAAGTCGACGTAAACTACACATTCGAGTTAATCGATAAAATCGATTTATCGCCCAGCCCTACATAAACATTGAGGTTACAGCGGCCTAAAATAAACCATGGAACATAAAAGAAGAGAGAAAGTGAGAAACATCAATGAAAGTCATTGGTAACCAAATCAGCTTTGTTACCATTATGATTATTATTATTATTAATGAAATGATACTCTAAATAAGAAACTAAAACTGCCAGCAGGTGGCGGTAAATGTCTTTGAGTCATTAATTCATTCGATTCGTTCAAACGCCTGATCCATACAAGAATAGGGGTGTAACGGTACACGTATTCGTACCGAAAATTTTCACACGTGTACCGAACAAATCATTCAAATTTTTCAATAAATTCAGACAATAAATGGCGCGACAAATCACTGTATAAACGCCTCAGTTCTTCACTCGCGGAAAGATGTGATTAAAACAGCTTGTAAACAAAATGTCATGTAGCATTTCGACCGATCGCATAAATGCCTCAGTTCAAATGGCAGCGTGGAGCGCGATCATCCCTTCCTCTTTACTACTAGTTTTAATGCGAAATAAACATGAATGAACATCTTATGCCTCACGTAATCGCTCAACCAGTGTTTCAACCGCAGAAAGACAGCAATAAAACAGCTTGTAAACAAAATGTCACATAGCATTTCATTTACCTCAGGAAGTCATCAGTGTCCGCAGCTCATTAGTTCACTATAAATGAAGTCTAGAGAAGAGCATTTCGCAAAATATTAGACTATATACTCATTATATTTTACTTTAGGCCTACCTGTTAGTGATGTCTTAATTATTTAATTTAGGCTATATTTAAATAAATCTTTTATGAAACAAGTTATGACAGCCACTGTGTAAATGATTATATTTCAAGTATTTAAAGTATATTTTCAAGTTAATTTAAAAACTGCATTGAGTGCAATTTACATGTCTGCATACAATTTTTTAATTTGAGTGTTGATTATTATAGTTAAAAATAAATAGTAATTAAATTTAAATTTGGGCTCTGTTTTTAATTGTTACCTTATAGTAGACCTAATGTAAAAGGGCTCCCTATAGTTTAAAGCATATAGTTAAAAGCTATATTTTTTTTTTATTGATTTAAAAAATATATATATTTTATGAGGTAGATTTAAAGATTTTAATTCTAATTGAAGTTATTTAAATAAAGAGCAATTTGTTCAATAAAACATTGTTTAATTAAAAAAAAATAATTTAGTATTTTTTTCCTCCTGCTGTACCAAAACCATACCGAACCGTGACGTCAAAACCGAGGTACGTACCAAACCGTCATGTTTGTGTACCGTTACACCCCTATTCAAGAATGAAGTACACGGCTCTCTTTATGAATGGGCCTTTGAATCATTGGTTCACAGATTTGTTCAAAGTGCTGTGTTGCTTGGAGGCGCACAGCAGTTCTGCTGTGGCTTTATAGATAATATTTTCGTTGGCATAATTGGTCAAAAAACAGACAAATATTGCATTTAAAATATAACACAATATTAACTTCTTATTTACTGAACTCTTGTATAAAATCACAATCACAATGTGATATATTGCTTATCGTGTGATATAAATATGAGACAAAAACTCATACAGGGACATTTTTGCCCCAATATCTTGAATTTTAGGGCATAACTGCATTTAAGAAGTTATCATATCATCATATTTGTCAACAGTCAACTGTATGAAATGTAAGATGATGTACAGGTCTGGGGACGGGGCCAGTGTATTAACTGTGTTCAAATATTTTAATCACGTTATTTTTTTCATAACTAATTAAGTTAACACGTTAAACTGACAGCCCTAATTGTAATATAGTGCAGTATAATGTTATTAAACTATTATTAGCATTAAAAAAAATGCTAATTTAAAAAACACTTTTTTTTTTAATTAACTTTTTTTAACGATTGTGAAAAAATATATAAAACAAATAAAATAATTTTTGTGTTCTGATTTTTTGGTGGATGCTTTTAATACTGAATTTGTGCTTTAAATATTATTTATATTTTTATATTTATAAATGTATTTAAAACTTAAATATTATTTTATTAATTGAATATATGAAGTTGAGACTGGACTTACTGAAGGGCTTTTTTGTATTGTTTTTAATTCACAAGTTGACCTTTGGGGAGGGTCATTCTCATTCTAGAGAGCATTTGATTGGACAAAAGAATTTGAATACGCCCCTGAGTGCGTGATGATGTCATCAGCATTCTTTCTCTGTTTACCTGGAAGAGAGAGTGTACGTCAGCTGACTGACTTTTAGAAATATACTAGCATAGAGATGATAGAAATGGAATAAAACCACTAAAATGTTGACTTTCTAACAAATAAATAAAGCAATGCATGATGTGACCTCTTTGATTTAGGACACGGCCCAAGCGCTGCATGCATTAGTGTTTTGAAATCATTCCCTCGTCTGTTCCGCTTCCGCATTCTGTGTGTGTGTGTGTGTGTGTGTGTGTGTGTGAGAGAGAGAGAGAGATCAGGCTCGCTGCATCGTGTCTGCGTCATCCGGCCCTTTCATTCATGAAAAGTGTGACGTGAGCAGTCTCAGCTCTACCGCCGCCCACTCAGACGATCTGCAGCTCTCTCTCTCTCTCTCTCTATCTCTCTGTCTCTCGGCCGGCAGCTTTCAGCTGTTTCTCGGCTGAAGGAGGATCATGCATGGCAGCGACATCAGCTGTGAGTAATCCACTGCAGTGTAATGTGTCGCGCTTCAACATTCCTCTCTTTCGTTCCTCCTTCCTGTGTGTATGTATTTGTTTCTTTTATTACTTTTATACGTGCTTTCTGATGGCCGTTTTGGGTTGAAGATGTCTAACTTGCGTGCATGCGTGTTCGGTTCGCATATGAGCTATATTTGTCTTGTGTTCGATGCGGTGCTTCTCCTCTCACTGCCCTCTGCTGAAGGACAGACGGAGCAGCCAACAGGGATGCACACACACACACACACACACACACACACGCATACAGAACTTAATGACTTGTCTCGGGGGAATCGCATGTCATGCATTTTAACAATGCATCTCTTTCCATTTCTTTTGTGTTGTCTGATTTGTCGAGATGTCATTTTAGATCACCGTGTCTGTGTTTATATCACAATATAGTCATTGTTGCTTAACTTCAGCTAAAAATCATATAACCATATGATAGTGTCTGTTTAAATGCTTCCTAGATTAAATTCTCTCTTTTTATTTGGAGCTTGATGGATGTGAGCCAAAAGCTAAATTATTAAACGCATCTTTCTGACTCTTAATTCTGATTGGATGAGCCTCATTCGTAAAATACTCAACATATATGCACACCTTCTCTATTAGTGGTTTAAATTGAGATGGTCATGCTTGAAAACTGTAAATAATGTAATAACTTCTTTCTCATTTTGACTTTCACAATAGCAATATTTCAGTATTCGGTACCAATACCAGTAAAATTTCATAGTTCATGGTTTGGGTGGCATAGCAAAAACTGTTGGAACTATTTAACAAATTTTAACTTTGTGAAAATAAAAAATAATAATAATTAAATAAGTTAACTATTAATGTTAGTAATATTATTATATTTACTTATTTATTTATGTGAAATAAACAATTATTAAATAAATAAAAAATTAATGTTAATAATAGTTATAAATAAATAATATTATATAGTATTTTGTTATATTGCATTATATTTTATTATATAATTAGTTATATCATAAGTTATATATATTTTATTTAACTGTTAAAGTAAGAATAATAAATAAATAAAGAGTTCATTTAAAGTTAATAGTTAGATCTAACTTTGTACCTTTTGAACTATTTTATTTATCTGAAAATACAAATGAATAAATAAATAGTTAATAGTTTTTTCAGCTAATCATTCATTGTAAGAAAATTATTTATTATCACACACACATGTGTGTATGTATGTATATATTCATGCACTGAATTTGTTTTTAAACTGGAAATTGCTAGTAAATTTCACAAATAAAAGAAACCGAAAGCAAGCTGCACATTAAATTAAACATGCAGTTTTGTAGTAGAAAAACATAGTATTTCGTAGAGTATACTTAAACATTTTTATTTTCTTGTAAACTGTACATCAGTATGTTTGTGTGTGTTTGTGTGTGTGTGTGTGTGTGTTGAGTCCGCAGCAGCTAATGGAAGTGCCAATGTAAAGTATTGATTATGTGTCAGAACTGTAAAAGCTTGGGGGAAGATGAGAGAAAAGAGCTGGAAGAGCCTGTAATCTTGAGTTGTGTCATTGTAGTGTGTGTGTGAGTGTGTGTGTTCTGTAGCATGCAGCATCATCATCATCATCTTCCTGTGTGTGTGTGGTGCTGAAGAGGAGCAGCAGCTGGTCAGATGGAGTCGCTCCTCTCGTGTCCTTTGTTGTCGCTCTGGGATCTTTTCTTGTCAGAAGTGAGCTGAAGCATTTTCTTGCTCCTCTTTTTCCCTCCTAATTCCTTTCATCTTCCTTCTGTGTCTTTGTAAAGTGTTAGAGTGCAGCAGTCCCTCCGGAAGTAAAAATCCCATTCATTTTTCTCCAGAAACTGGTTTTGAACATTAAACCAAAGACATACTGTGAGCTACAAGATTGTTAATCACTGTAATATTAAAAATTATTAAAAAAAGATTTTTTCAAAGTTTGCCCCTATGGGACACATGAATGGTATGATAACAACTGATGATAATGTGTAGGCAAAGATAAGTATTTGCGAAACATTATGTATATGGTATATTATGTTTGTGTTCATTTATTTCACTTTTTATTTATTCGTAAAATAATATTACAAATAACAATGTGTAAGTAAAGGTAAAGATTTGCAAAGCTCAGTTACTCAATATTTGACTCAAATACTCAATTTATTTATTTTTAATAAATTATATAAATATAAACATTTATTTATAAATAAATAAATTCTAAATTAATGAATTAATATTTGTAAATAATATAAAAAATGTAAATAATATAAAAAATTTGTGAAACACATTTCTTTTTTATATATTTAAAAAAAATAATATATTAAAATGTGTAGTTAAAGATAAACATTTGATATATATATATATATACACATACATACATACATACATACACACACATATATACATTATATATAAAACATTTGCAAAACATTATATATATATATACATATATAATTTGATTCATTTATAAAATAATATTATTTAAAAAAATTATGTAATAATGCAGAATAATTTTCAGGTGGGTGTATGTTTAATGGGCCTCATTCATGAAGCATTTATGAATATAGGAGTAAATTCTGAGTAATTCGCATGTAAACCGGACCTTCCCGAAAACTCTCCTCAGGATTCACAAACGCTTCATAAACATCAGAGCTGATGGGATGGAATGGGGCCCGGCCCCACGGCGCGTGAGCGGCTGAGTGACGTCGCACTGATGCACAGCGTCACAGTGTGTTTTCCTCCGTCTCTGCAGTCTGTTTTTAGCCGGCTGCTGCATCAGTGTTAATATGACTCACCTCACACTCCCACAATGAGTGTGTGTAGGAGGAAAGAGCTGCTGTTTGCCTACGGGTTTCTGATAAGAGCCGAACCGCATTAACTGTGACCATCACACTGATCAGACTTACAGATGATGTGGACGGTATAGATTGTACTACGGCGTTTGCATTGTTTATGTTTGAAAACAAACATACTGTGAGACCAGTGTAGTGCGATTAATATTGAGTGAATTGAAAACATACAGCGTGAGCAGTGTAGTCTGATTCTTATGAGCCGGTTCTTTTAGTGAATCATTCTGAATCTTTGAACTGAATCGGTTACAGCTGTTGTTGAATCACTTTCTGAACTATAAGTGAACTTACTAGCAGTGATGTCTTGAAATGAAGCAAGTTTTATATATATATGCATTTTGTGAATATTAAAAAAAACGTTGTTGCTAACTGTTCATATAATGTGCAGTTAAAGTTAAACATTTGCAAAACATTATACTATATTATTTTTATTTTTTATTTTTGTAAAACATTAAAACGAACAATATGTAGTTAAACATTTACAAATCATTATGTATAATACATTTATTTATTTCATTTTTATTTATTTATAAAATAATACTAAAATTAATTGTGTAGTTAAACATTTGAAAACATTATGTATATACTATATTATTTGTTTATTTATTTGTAACATTAAAAATAAAAGTGTTTAGTTAAAGATAAACATGTGCAAAATATTATGTATATACTATATTTATTTATTTATTTATTTTCTTTGTAAAGTAATATTAAAAATAAAAGTGTGTAGTTAAAGATAAACATTTGCAAAACTGCGCACACACACACATTTATGCATACACACACGCACTATATTTTTTAATTAATTTATTATTTATGAAGTTGTTAAATAATGTTAAACATAACTAAAAAATAATAATAAATACCAAATAATACTAAATAAAAAAATATTTATATAATAATATAAAATAATTATAATAAAGCATGTGTATATATGTAATGAAGGGTGTGTAGAGAGCAAAACATTACTAATATGTAACAGTATTAACAATATTTGATATAAAAAACAACAACACTGCAGTGATTTAAAAGCAGTGTTTATTTGAGCATTAGGTTTCCTGAAGGACATGTCATTGTACTAGTTTTGGTATCCTGTCTTTTGCTCCTGAATATAAATATATAATGTTTGTTGTTTTTGTGAACATTTTCCTGGTTAAATAAATAAGTTAAAATGCACAGAAATGGACATTATTGCAGCTTCATATTACTTTCTAAACGCTGGTTCTAAATCATGAGATTAATTATACAAATATTTTTTATTTCTTAAAACGAGACACATTTACTTAAAGCAAAACTGAATAAAATTAAAACTCATTTTCATAGAATATATTCTCAAAGAAATGTGTTCTTTCATTTGTAAGTATATGTCTAGTGTGTTTATTATTAAAACAAGAAATATTTGTCAATGGGAAAGGAAAAATAGCTTTAAAATGCAATAAAATCTGTTAAAATAAAATGTAATTTATTTTGCTTTAATACCTTTATAAATGTCATATACTGCAAGTAATTATTCAGAAATAATTATTCAGAACTAAAAGCACCAATAAAATCTGTTAAAATAAAATGTAATTTATTTTGCTTTAATAACTTTATAAATGTCATATACTGCAAGTAATTATTCAGAAATAATTATTCAGAACTAAAAGCACATTAGAAGCAAAACAATAAATATATTACAATGGGAAAAGAAAAAATAATTTTGCTTAAATTTAATAAAATGTATTAAAATAAAGTAGCTACTTTGCATTAATAACATTTCATTTCAAGTTCATATACTGTAACTAATTATTCAGAAATTGAAAACTAAAAGCACATTTGAAGCTAAACAAGAAATATTCGTCAATGAGAAAAGAAAAAGAATAATTTCGTTTTGCTTCAAGTTTAAATAAAATATTTTAAAATAAAATGTAGTTTATTTGCAAAAATAACATTATAAAGTTAATATATTGTAATTATTCATAAATGTAAAACTAAAAGCACATTAGAAGCAAAACAATAAATACATTTCAGTGGGAAAAAATATATATATTTTGCTTTAAAATTTAATAAAATGTATTAAAATAAAGTAACAATTTTGCATTAATAACATTTCATTTCAAAGTTCATATTCTGTAACTAATTATTCAGAAATTGAAAACTAAAAGCACATTTGAAGCTAAACAAGAAAAAGAATAATTGAGAAAAGAAAAAGAATAATTTCGGTTTGCTTTAAATTTTAAATAAAATATTTTAAAATAAAATGTCGTTTATTTGCAAAAATGACATTATAAAGTTAATATATTGTAATTATTCATAAATTAAAAACTAAAAGAGAATTAAATGCATGCATTCAAATGTGACTGTAGCTTTGTATTATATTGCATTATATAGTATTATAATCCATTTCAAAGAGATTTTTGTTATTGGAATTGCTTGATAATTGGCTAAAAGCCTCAACAACTCAATTAGAGAGATCAATGCTGAAGCGATGATCTCTGTGCCGTGGGATCCTGATGCTCAGGTGCCGCTCTCATTGTTCCTGTGATTGATTGGTCTCTCGCAGCTGTCAGTCACGAGCTCTCAGTGTGTGATTGGAGGAGGTTGTGGGCGGTTTTCAGCTCAGACTAATTGCCTCTTTGTTGTAGCGGCAGCTGTGGATTCACCCTCGACCCCGACATGCATGATAAAAGCACTGTGTGTTTGGGCTTTGCTTTGGCAGGGACCCTGAAAAAATCATGATTACTTGTTACAGCACATTGGTATATTATGTTTAGAGCAAGTTTTCAAAAAGGTTGAGAATGTTTTATTTTGCATTCTAAACACTGGCTGGAAGTCATAATATTAATCACAAATTAAATATAAAAAGTGTTATTATAAATAAAAAAATTATAAATAAAAATTATTATTATTAATTTTTTTTCTATTGAAATTATTTTCCAGATTTTCCACAAATAGTATTTCAATGGAATAAATGTATCATTATTTTTTGGCAATATTTTTCAGATTAAATAATCAAATTATTTGAAAGGCATTATATAAAACATGTTGTTGTTGCATTTGTTATTATTACTATTATTGTGTTTCCATTCTTTTCCTGATTTTAAAATATTTTAATAGAATAAGTTTATAATTATTTTTGTCAACATTATGCAGATTAAATAAGTTAAGATTTACAGAAATTGACATCACTGCCATTTCATTCTGCTTTCTAAACACTGGTTGCAAATCATAAGATTAATCACAATTTTGTTTTATTCTATCTACATCATTTTCCAGATTTTTACATGTAATAATATTTTAATACAGTAAATTTATAGTTATTTTTGTCAACATTTTCCATACAATATTTTACTCATATTTATAATATTTTTTTATTTTTTTAGAGTGTGTAAATGAGCCTTTATACTTGGAAAATTCATATTTGGGGCCCGTGGCATTAAAAAGATTGAAAACCCCCGCTTTGAAGTGCTTTTAGTTCCCATTTTGAGCATTGACTAAAATGTCCAAACTGAAATTGAAATTTAAAAAATCCTGCTTTTTTGTGAAAATAAATACATTTTTTTTAACATGTTAAATACAATGATGAAATGATTTTAAGATATAGACATATCGCTTGACAGGTTTGTGAGATTTAGCCTCACAAACATAATTCCTGTCCTGAGGGGCATTGTAAAGGGTTGGTGTGTGCGTGCGTGTGCGCAGGGTTTTTTCTGGCTCAAAATGAGGTGGAGGTGGTACCTGATCATGTGCACACAATGTACCCACCCTTCAACTGGCTGAAACAAACACTTTTTACACGCTACGTATTTTATAGGGCTGGGTTTTGACACAAATTTCAGGATTCGATTCGATTCTCATTCACAAGCTTCCGATTTGATTCAATATCGATTATTTTAGATATATATCAGGTACACATGCCAATAACTTGCCTTCAGATGTTTAGTCATGTTTATTTTGTGCTGAAACTTGTATTAATGTGGAGGCGATGATCAGTTCATGTGCACCTCGTGCTGCTGCGTCTGTTGAACTGAGGCGCTACAGCGATCTGTCACTTCACATTAAACAGCGCCAAAACGGCATTTATTGTTTGAATACTGCAATACAATGGACAGAATTTGGAATCTGAGACTGTTTCATATTAAAAGTACCAAAGCACAATGCTTATTGCGATTTATTGGATCATGGGACGTTCCGTCCCCTTCAACGTTCCGTCCATTAACTGAAAACAGGCTAGACTAATAGATTATTGGGATTTAAGAATCGATATCGTTCCGTAAAATGAGAATCGATTAATATCAAGATATCGATATTTTTTACCCAGCCCTAGTATTTTAGGTGTTATAATAATTATATGATTGAAGAAAATTACAATTATAAAGTTAAATTTTACATAAACAAACCTGTTGAACATGAAATTAAATACAACATACCAGCTAAAAGGGGCCCTTTTGTAGTATAGGTGAACATATAACATTAGGTTGTTAAACATTTCATGAAATTGAACATTTTTATCCACTCCTTATAGTCTCCTGATCCACATTGCATTGATCCAATATACATTTATCAACTTAGTGTCTTTCTAGAAAACAAAATGTTTTCTTAAAACCTTACGTGAATTCTTCTGATACATCATGAAATGCAATCGCAGCAGGGTAACAGGTGCATTAGTGCTAACATTAGCATAAAGCTAAGACTTTTTATAAAATTAATAGTAAGCTTTTACTCAAATCTCACTTCAAACCAGCATCGAGTGTTTGTAATAACTTATTAGTAGTTTTTTATACTAAGCTACCAGCTTGGCATTTCTCATGTAAACATTCTTTATTGTTAAGAAAACACCCCAAATCTCATTAAAATAACATACACACCATGTACAGTAATATCGTAATTGTGTGTTAAATATAGGGCCCTATGAAATCTGTTTTATTTTTTGCCAAATTCCGTTCTAATTTTTCTAGAATCCTTTTTAATGGTTAAATTGCATTTTATTAATCAAAAAGCATGTCTAATTAAAATCATGGAACTTATACAATGTCACATCAGTTTATTAAAAGTTTGACAAGAATCACGTTTAGGGCCCTATGAAATCTTTTATTTTCTTTCACCATATGTTTTATTGTTACCAAATTCTGTGTTGTGGCATGTCTAATTATTTGAATGCATAAAAACAACTCAATTTATTCTTAAAATATCCTTATGAAATGTTTAGAATGAAAAGGAATCCCCTTATGAAAAGGGGATTTACTATTAAAATTAAAACATGGAAGAAATGTCGTGTGATTATTCCTTAAAAAATAAAGTTTTAATAATTGTAGTAGTAGTAGTATGTACATTCTTCTGAACAAAAGTAATATATTTCTGATGTCTTCAAGTTAAACCGGACTTTTATTTTGACGGGTTGCCGTGAATACCTTTATATTTCTGTGTGTACAGGTGATGACGCTAGTTTTACTCAAATGAAATGGTAAAAATACTCATGAAGTGACTCTCAGAGCAGTTCTGGAGTTGTTGTTTGTGTATTTCTGTCCTCATTTAGTGAGATGACAGATGCTGAAATCACCACGAGCATCGCGCGCTTCAGTGTGTGTGTAGTAAACAGAACCGCTTTAAATGAGTTAATGCTCATCAGATCGTGTAAATCAGTGGAAAATTAATAGAAATTATGATTCTGTGTAAAGAAATATCAAGTAAACTTGTATAAAAATATTAGTATTTTTCCAAATATGACTTAAAAGCTCTAATGGAAGCAGTTCAGTGACGCTTGCACGTGACTGCCTGCCTGAGTTTTGTCAACAACCAGAGGCGGCACAAAATTTGGCGGAGACAGCCGCCTCATAATTCTCTATGCAGGAAAAACCCTGGTGAGAAGTGATAAGGAAATAACTAGGGATGCACCGATACCGATACTGGTATCGGTATCGGGCCCGATACTGGTCTCCTGTACTCGTACTCGTACTCGTTAAAATGCCCCGATACCAAACGCCGATACCACACAGCATGTGATAAGCACCGTATTCAGACAAACAAACACCAACAACAGAACAACAGACAGCAGAATGGAGTTAAGGATGTCTACTACGAAGTATATGTATGCAATGAATATAATGTTAAACATCTGTGTGTGGTGGCTCTTGATGCCTTGACCCCAGCCTCAGTCCATTCCTTGTGAAGTTCACTCAAATTCTTGAATGAAGATGCACCTGTATCAGAGAACGGTTCAGAGATGCACCTGTAACGGCAGTTCTGGAGATGTTCATGTATTTATGTCCTCATTTAGTGAGACAACAGATGCTGAAATCAGCGCGAGCGTCACGCACGCTTCAGTATGTGTGTAGTGAACGAAACCGTGCATCATTCTTTCATACGGAGTATGATCGGGTAATATAAGTTATGTGCAAACATACTTGGCAATAAAGCTCTTTCTGATTCTGATTCTTCTGATTCTGATTCTGTATATCATATGATGCTAGTTTTACTGAAATGAAACGGTCAAATGCTCATGAAGTGACTCTCACTCAGGGCAGTTGTATTATTTTTGGTAATATGGAATTTCATTGTTTATTATTATTAGTATTATTATTTTTATTGAATACATTATTAAATTGTATTGTTATACTTAACACTAAGCAAGAATATTTGTCTTTTTTAAAATATGTGAAATATAACGTTTGTTTTTGTTATTTTATTTAATATTAAATAATACTTTTACACTGATAAAATTATACAATAATAATAATTATTATTATTATCATTATTATCATTATTGGTAACATATTTTAATATTTTTCTTGATGTCTGTGTGAAATCAAAATTAATATTTATGTTTAATTAATTAACTATTTATTTTTTTAATGCATACAATTTCAAAGAAAAAATGTTTGTCTTCATAATCTTTTAGCAAAATTGACATTAGAAAAGTCAACATTGCCTTTCAGTGTTACTTTACGATCTGTTTTTGTAAAGTACTGTACCACTAATTAGAGGCATTAATCAGCATATGTATATTTAAAGACAATCACAGTTTTCTGTCCCGTGTTGATTTATTTCCTATTGAAACAGGAAGTTGAAGTGCGGATTAGAGGATTAAAGGTCTTGATAAATCTCTTTGTCGCTCTCTAGCCCCGTTCACACTAGCAGCGACTTTTGTCCTGCATGTCGCCAGGGGCTGGCGATGAGGTTGCTAGTGGGCGTTCTCAATACTGGTTGCCTTGACAGCGAATCAAGTTTCTTGCCGCTAAGTACAAACATTTTGGAGGCAAAAGACTAAATATAATCTAAATCTAAATTAAATCCGTACATACAAACAAAAATGAATGCGAAACAGAGCCTACTTTCTTCCATTGCGTATGTTTATCTACGGCGCAAGAGGAGAAGGATCACATGAGCTCTACCGTCTTCTTTCCTATTGGCTGTCGCTCTTGAAAGTCGCTCTTCATTTGCATAAAGTCAAAGGATTCTGAACTTTGTCGCGTCGCTGGACACGCCCCATCCGGTCGCCAACGGCTGCTGTCGCTCGTGTCGCCGGAAATCACCAGCTCTCCATTGAAATGAATGGGATTGTGTTGCTTTGCTGGTGCATGTCGCTTGTAGTGTGAACGGGGCTTCTGTCTTTCTCTTTAGTTTTCTGAATCTGAATCAGCTGCTCTCACCATTATCATCTAACACTTGTAGGTCCAGAAACATACTTCATAACATTATTTCTATTAATACTGCGCTCATTAGTGACAGTAGGCGGCTTGTTTTCCAGTTGGAAAGGAAGTGCATTGATAAAGCCCAGATATTATTTATAGCAGCGCTGCCACCAAACCAATGAATAATTCACTGCCTTTAGATTGACGTCGACTCACGAGTGACACGACAGAACCCAGCCAGACTGATCTAGACTGATCTGGACTGATCCGGACTCCGCAGGACTACAGATGTACAACCAGAGCTGAACTGTTGTCATGATGAGTGTGTGTGTGTGTGTGTGTGTGTGTGTGTGTTTGTGTCTCTCTCTGTGTGTGTGTGTGTGTGTGTGTGTGTGTGCGTGTGTGTGTGTGTGTG
>NW_015540837.1:13616-18141 GCF_001515605.1 Sinocyclocheilus anshuiensis | reverse complement strand
TGGTTTGGTTCAGCTACCAAATCAGACATCAAGAGACTACAACGGACAGTCAGGACTGCTGAGAGGATTATTGGTGCCCCTCTGCCCAGCCTCCAAGATCTTTACATCTCCAAAGTGAGGAAAAGGGCTAAAAAAATCACCTTGGACCCCTCACACCCAGCCCACTCTCTCTTCGAACTGTTGCCTTCTGGTCGGCGCTACAGAGCACTGACCACCAGAACAGCCAGGCACAAGAACAGTTTTTTCCCACAGGCTATATTCAGTCTGAACAATTAATCTTTCATAATTATACATCGTCCATCACAGCTAACATAGTTATACTTATATTAAACTGCACACTTTGTAAATAACATATCTGCACACTAATAAACATATCTGTACATTTATCTAAATAATTACATTTTTTCCTATACTTCTATTTCTGTATATAGTACATTATTCAGTTTTTCTTTTTTATTATATTAGTGTTATATTACATCCCTACTGTGTTATTCTTATGTATGTCTGCACTATGTTTGTACTTTCTTCTACACTGGAAGCTCCTGTCGTCAAGTCAAATTCCTTGTGTGTGTAAACATACTTGGTAATAAAGCTCTTCTGATTCTGATTCTGAGTTTTATTTATCTGTTTGTTTTTTGTATTATAATAATATTATTTATCTATTTGTTATTTGTCTATTTTATTTTTATTCATTTATTATGATTTGTTATTGTTCATTTATTTATTTATTGTATTATTATTAGTAGTAGTTGTTGTTGTATTTATCTGTTTGTATATCTGATTGTTTTTGTTCTTGTATTATAATATTTATCTATTTATTTATTTGTCTATTTTTTTAATTCATTCATTTATTATTTATTTATTTATGCATTTGATTTTAGTTTAGTTATTTATTATTATGTATCTACTTGTTTTTGTTTATTTTTCATTGGTATTAGTATTCATTGGGGTTTTATAGGTGTTGTTTATTGTTTATTAAAGATTTCCATTACTTTTACCATCATATACTGTAGCACTGAGGCATTGTGATATGTTATGCAAATACAGTACTCTATACTTTTTGGTGACATTTTATTTTAAGGTCCAATTCTCACTATTAACTAACTATTACAGCTTTTGCCTCAAACTCTTAATTTGCTGCTTATTAATAGTTAGTAAGGTAGTTGTTAATAATGTCAATCTGAAGCTGCTGCGAGGTGCTGCAGGGTTGGGATGATTGTACTTAGCTGAATGTTAGAAGAGCAGCTGGTCAGATGTGTTCAGGTTTGTGTGTGAGCTGCTGTTTCTCATTAAGTCTAATCAGAAGTGGAAAAGTGCAGCTCGGGTCCTGATCCGGTCAGCCAAATCTCTCCTCTTTCCTGCAGCTCTGATGGACTCTGATCTTTGCTGTAGTTTTGCAGCTTTCTGAAGGAGCTCTGGATTCTCATGTTGATACAGCATATGTTCATCCTCAATTGCAAAAGTTAGGTTCATAATGCCATTAGTTGGGTGAATAAGTCATGTCTTGCATGAAACATCGCATAAAAATCTCAGGGTTATATTTTACCACCCCAAAACTTTTGCAAAAAATTTCGTTTTTTATTTATGCAAAATATATAGTTTTCTTTTTTATATAATTTGCTTATAAAAGACTTATTAAATAAAAAGACTTATAAAACTTATAATAAGGTTTATAATAATAATAATATAAAATATATTACATGCATGCACAGTTTTAAGGGAGCTTTAATCACCTTTTTGGTAACTTCATGACTTAACTATGACCGGCATCGCATGCACGTAGTTTATTTCGCGCTTTGTTATGAAAGGATACAGGCGACAGCGCGCGCCGGCGCCTTTGTGCGTGCAATTGAAGAGCATGTGCTGTGAGCACAGTACCGTTTCCGCGCTCGCTTGACTCGTGCCTGGTGCTGAAGTGAAGTGGAGCACGCATCTGAAACGTCTCCCGTTCTCAGTCGTTCTGCGACTGAATAAATGCACTTCTTGTCAAGAGAATAAGTGACAGAAGCAGCAGTTGTGAGTGGGGTGGCCAACCCTAGCCCCGCCCCTGCGTTAATTGCGTTAAATAGAAAAAATTAATCGCTTGCGTTAACGCGCTAATTTTGACACCACTAATATATATATATGTGTGTGTGTGTGTAAGGGATAATCAACGGTTTACCGTGCATTAAAGGATTTTAAATGCACGACGTGGAGGCAAAGAACCACCCGACGCATGCCGTGCATTTAAAATCCTTTAATGCACGGCAAGCCGTTGATTATCCTGCTTATTCCATGGTCATTTGCCAAGTTATAGATAAGTTAAAACTAGTATTGCTCTTTGCAGTGCAAAGTAAAAATGACAGTTATTTTCGTCAGTTACGGCACGTTAGCTCTAGCATTCTGCCCACTTCAAATCATTTCAAATTTATTTTATTATTAAAAATCGCTGGGAAGCGTTGACAACATGATTGTGTGCGCCGCGCAATCTGCAATCTCCGACCTCTCTCTCTCTCTCTCTGTGTGTGTGTGTGTGTGTGCGAGAGATGTGTGTGGGTTTGTGTGCCTGTAGCTTGACCAGCTACAAGCTACTCGTAAATTAAAGTAGTTAAGCTACATTCAAGCTACCCTTTTCAAAAAGTAGCTAGCTACATTCAAACTACTTTAAAATTTTTTATTTTATTCTTTTTTTTTCTTTTTGTTTTACAATTAACATTACAAATAACTAAATAATTATTAATGAAGAATTATAATGAAGTCATAAGTAAAATATAATGAAGTTATAATATTTGGGGTTTAAAACAACATACTGTAATGCAATCATGATTTCAATGAGTAGAGTGAATTCAGGTTGATTGGGACACTTTTCCAAGCCATTTCAGTGACAAAAAGTGTCCCAATCATTTGATTTTGTAAACTATTCAATACACACAATAATAAAATACTGTGTAGTTAAATAGTTATTTTAGTTATATTAGTATATTGCTATAAACGTAACACCAATGCAAGAACAAAATGTATGCAACTTAAACTGGATTCTTCGGAGTCATAAAATAAGCAGGTTAAACTCACAGCACATGCGGTATTTACTGACTGTGAATGGAGATGTCAATCATCTGCTGCGCGCGTGAACACTGCTTTGCGTGAATCCTGCCGCAACCATCCTTTGCCAAATGATAAGCACACTACTATATCGCGGTTTTATTTTCTGTTCGATTAGTGTTCATTACAAAGCTGTGGGGGGACAGATTATATTATGACCGTTCGTCATTGTAAAATAGACATTTGATCTAGAGTGCAATAAAGAAGAAAAATTAATCAGTTTAAAAAGGCTATTATTCACCTCCTGTATGTGCTTTAAGTCTTCGACGTAGACCGCATTTTAATCTTTGTTTTGCGTAAACTACAGTTGATTCATGTGACCTATCCACTCCTGTGCATCCTTTGCAATATCATCAGGTCATCTCTTGTCGGTGGAAAGACTGTAAAGTCGCGCGATGCGTGAGATCACAACAGATGGCGGTAATGAACAAATTTAGTTTCTGATCTCGTCAGAAGAAGATGCTGCGCTGCTGCTTCAATGCATTACAGGCTCGTGACTCGTCAGAGCGCGAAACGGAATGTAGTGTTTGGTCGCGCTACATCGCTACTTGCTGAAAAAATAGTTAGCTACTGTAAAAGCTACACTGTTTTAAAAGTAGCGTCGCTACTGTAAAGCTACTGAAAAATTTTGTTAAGCTAGTAGCGTCGCTACTGTAAAGCTACTGAAAAATTTTGTTAAGCTAGTAGCGTCGCTACTGTAAAGCTACTGAAAAATTGACATGATAATATATTAATAATATTAATAATAAATAGAATAAATCTTTTTCTTTTTTAAAAGTGTTTTGAAGTTAATGAATGTCCAGAGTGAACAGAGCCAGACAAAGAAGAAGCTCAAATATAAGATTTTATTTGTTTTGGTCACTACATCATTTCTATTTGTGTTCTTTCAGAGGCTTCATCTCTTCACTGTTAAGCCCCATTCACACCAAGAACGATAACTATAAAGATAATGATAAAGATATAGTTCTAAAAATCGTTCTAAAGAATAGCAGAGTCCACGGTCCACACCACAACTATAACGATAAAGGCACAGAGAAACGATATCGTTGGAATAATTTTCAGAACGATTTTCTTCAGCTGATGAACGATACAAACATTGACACCCAATCAGAATCCATCCTGCTATCACGAGCTAGAGAACTTAAAGCAGCAGACAAGCATGCGCCTAGAATAAACAGACGATATCGCTCGCTGGTGTGGACGCTAATATCGTTATTGTTATTATCTTTATAGTTATCTTCCTTGGTGTGAATGGGGCTTTATTCTGACATGAGAAAAATATAAACTTCAGACTGCTGGTCTGTATTTATCTTTTGATTAATTCACATAAAGGTTGCCGACCTTTGGTTCAGACACTAATGCAGGCAAAATTATTGCTGTTTTGGGAGAGTCGGTCTTGCGTAACTACAACAGCAGATTATGGGATGTTCGTCCTCAGTGACTC
>NW_015540837.1:12505-13584 GCF_001515605.1 Sinocyclocheilus anshuiensis | reverse complement strand
TGTGTGTGTGTGTGTGTGTGTGTGTGTGTGTGTGTGTGTGTGTGTGTGTGTGTGTGTGTGTGAGAGAGAGAGAGAGCGTGAGCAGTGTGTGCCAGATGTTTGGCTCTCAGAGCTTCTAATACTCGTTCTGCTTTAATCTCAAAGCAGCACTAACACAGTCGATCAACAGAGACCGGATCACAACGACGGCTTCCCAGAATCTCTCTCTCTCTCTCTCTCTCTAAAGAGATAATCATTCATGCAGATGCCTCCAATCCGTCTCCTGCTGTGTGCGGAATGAGATTGGAAATTAAAATGATCAACCGTTTCAGTCTTTATTTAGCAGTCAGAGCTGTAGTTGCTGTTTAAAACGAGTGTTTGTATTTCTCAAATTCATTAAACGGATAATTTTCGCACTCTGTTCTGAAATCTAGTGAGCTGCCTATGTAGGCAGCATTTTAAGGCAACATACAGTAGTTGAGCTCCCGATGCAAAGCCTGTTCCAAAAGTCTCAGGCAGCATCACATGCATGCTTGATAGGTGCAGGTAATCCCAGAATGCATTGCGACAAACTTAAAAAATCCAGAATGTGTATAACTTTTTTTTTTTAATTATATATAAATATTTTTTAAAGAAATTAGTACTTCTATTTAGCAAGGATGCAATAAATGTATCAAAAGTCACATTAAAGACATTTGTAATGTTACAGAAAATGTATATTTTCACATACATGCTGTTTAAATGTATAAAAACAGGTCTTTTAACTTGTAATATTGTAATTAATTGTAATGTTTTACAATATTTAATATTATTTTAAATACATATTTCATATTCATATAAATATCATATTCATATAAATGTATTTATAACTTATTTTTATAATACAATTACATATAAAAAAGAAATATAATTATTAAAATATAAAAATTGCATTATTCATTAATACTAAAAAATTACCAAAAATGTACATCAGAGTTCAAAAAGTTCAAATTAAATGGCAACTTTCATATTTATTCATATAAATGTATTTATAATTTACTTTTACAATAAATTAAATATAGAAATTTCAATTATTATAAATATACATTATTAATTCATTG
>NW_015540837.1:6794-10294 GCF_001515605.1 Sinocyclocheilus anshuiensis | reverse complement strand
TGTGTGTGTGTGTGTGTGTGTGTGTGTGTGTGTGTGTGTGTGTGTGTGTGTGTGTGTGTGTGAGAGAGAGAGAGAGCGTGAGCAGTGTGTGCCAGATGTTTGGCTCTCAGAGCTTCTAATACTCGTTCTGCTTTAATCTCAAAGCAGCACTAACACAGTCGATCAACAGAGACCGGATCACAACGACGGCTTCCCAGAATCTCTCTCTCTCTCTCTCTCTCTAAAGAGATAATCATTCATGCAGATGCCTCCAATCCGTCTCCTGCTGTGTGCGGAATGAGATTGGAAATTAAAATGATCAACCGTTTCAGTCTTTATTTAGCAGTCAGAGCTGTAGTTGCTGTTTAAAACGAGTGTTTGTATTTCTCAAATTCATTAAACGGATAATTTTCGCACTCTGTTCTGAAATCTAGTGAGCTGCCTATGTAGGCAGCATTTTAAGGCAACATACAGTAGTTGAGCTCCCGATGCAAAGCCTGTTCCAAAAGTCTCAGGCAGCATCACATGCATGCTTGATAGGTGCAGGTAATCCCAGAATGCATTGCGACAAACTTAAAAAATCCAGAATGTGTATAACTTTTTTTTTTTAATTATATATAAATATTTTTTAAAGAAATTAGTACTTCTATTTAGCAAGGATGCAATAAATGTATCAAAAGTCACATTAAAGACATTTGTAATGTTACAGAAAATGTATATTTTCACATACATGCTGTTTAAATGTATAAAAACAGGTCTTTTAACTTGTAATATTGTAATTAATTGTAATGTTTTACAATATTTAATATTATTTTAAATACATATTTCATATTCATATAAATATCATATTCATATAAATGTATTTATAACTTATTTTTATAATACAATTACATATAAAAAAGAAATATAATTATTAAAATATAAAAATTGCATTATTCATTAATACTAAAAAATTACCAAAAATGTACATCAGAGTTCAAAAAGTTCAAATTAAATGGCAACTTTCATATTTATTCATATAAATGTATTTATAATTTACTTTTACAATAAATTAAATATAGAAATTTCAATTATTATAAATATACATTATTAATTCATTGCTAAAGTATACATCAAAAAGTTATATTGAATTAAAGTGCCTTTTTTATATTTATTATATATATTATATATATATATTTAGAATTTATATTTATAATAAAATTAGTATAAAACATTTAGTTATTATTTTAAAAATTACATTATACAGTAATTACTAAAATGGATACATTCAAAAGTTGAAACTAATTAAGTTGCCTCTTTTACTCTATATTTGTGAATTTTGTGTAATGTTATTTACATTACACAAAATTTGGGAATATTGTTAATAATTGTGTCTGTGTCCGATGTTATTTTTATTAGATAATTTTTTTTTATTTATTCAAATAACTTTGCAAACACCAAATTTTTTAAATCAACAATCTTTGTCATGCCTTGTTTTTTCTTCAGCATCTTGCTTCATGTTTGAGTTTTAAAAACTTTGTTTCTAAAAAAAAAAATTGAAAAAAAAAGTTCCGTTCCACTAAGCTGCACCCATCAGACTGTTTTTAAATGCATATCTGTCTTTCTCCTGCAGGTGTGTCATAAAACCCGACAGAATTCATCTGTAAAGCCTGGCCGCTCATTTCCCGTCGGGTGAGGAGGGGGTCTGCCCATACACACGCACGGCACCATGGGAAGCTCCCCGGAGGTGCTGTCCTGGACGTCCTGTCCCAGCCTGCTGGTGGGGAAGCTGAAGGAAGAGCTGAAGCTCACGGTCGTCGGCGACTCCATGAAAAAAACCAACAGTAACATTTCTCCTCAAACGCTGCTTCCTCCGGCGGCGCCTCTGCCGCAGATCATCGCAGACCTGGCTCCGCCCACCACCCTTCCCATGCCGCTGCAGCAGCTTCAGCTTCCCTGCAGGGACGACGAGCCAGGCGGCACCAGCCCGCCGTGCACCGCCCTCAGCGAGGACTCGACGCGGGAGCAGGGACACTTCGAAAACAGCGTTCTGCAGCTGCAGGAACATGAGGAGGCCGAGACGCCGGGATCCTGCAGTCAGGGAGGCTGCAGAAGCGGCGGGGAGGAGAAAAACGAGGAGGGCGGGTGTCCGATGGACCACAGCGGAGACGACACGCACCCCCATCCGCATGACAACATCAAACTGCACTTTCATAGAGCTGGGACGGGCAGCGGTGGATTTCTGGAGGGGCTGTTCGGATGTTTGAGACCTGTGTGGAATATTATCGGGAAAACATACTCAACCGAGTACAAACTTCAGCAGCAAGGTTAGTGACGAGTATTAAATTTTAGTACATTACTGATTGCACATTACAAAACCAAAATTGGGTTACTTTATTTTAAGGTGTCCTTGTTACAGTGTAATTATTAGATATTTTTCCTGATATTTAAAAATTTTTCCATAATTTGATATTGGTTTTGTAATATTGAATCGATATGTTGTTATCATTGTGTTAAAAACAGAACTAAAAAAAAATATTGGTTCGGCATATCGGTTATCGGGCACATAAACATGCAAATAATCAATATCGGTTATAAAGAAATTGATCTCTAGTAATTATACATTTAAGTAGTTTAAGTAATAGCATTTAAATAATAGTAATTATGCATAATTTACACTTTTTACTTTAGTAAAAACGTGTAACAAAGGGACTGTAAAATAAAGTGTTACCGAAAATTTTAGTTTTTCCCCAATATTTAAGCATTTTTCCCTAATCGGATATGAGTTTTGTAATTTTTAAAATCTACCGATACTTGTTATCATTGTGTTATAAACAGAAGTAAATAGATAAATAAATATCGGTTCAGCATATCGGTTATTGGGCACATAAACATGCAAATAATCTGTATTGGTTATAAAAAAAAATTTATCTGTAGTAATTATACATTTAAATAATTTAAGTAATAGTAGCATTTAAATAATTTTACATTTACATTTAGTCATTTAGCAGACGCTTTTATCCAAAGTGACTTACAAATGAAGACAATTGAAGCAATCAAAATCAACAAATGAGTCTCAGTTAGCTTAACGTAGTACACGTAGCAAGGTTTTTTGTTAATTGTATAATAAATAAAAGAAAACGTCTCAGGTTACTTATGTAACCATGGTTCCCTGAGTAGGGAACGAGACACTGCGTCCTCTAGGGGTCGCTATGGGGAACGCCTCGTCGTGACCCGTGTCTGAAGCATACATTGAAAAAACACCACCTCGTTGGCCGGCGACAGCCATGACGTCGGGTCACGACAAGGCGTTCCCCATAGCGACCCCTAGAGGACGCAGTTCGAAGTTCCCATGAAAGGGAACCAATACAATACAAAAAGAATAGAGAAGCTAGTGTTACTTTTTTTTTTTTTTAAGAAAAAAAGCAGTTAGTAAATGAACAGTGCAAGTCTAAAAGGGGCAAGTTTTTTTTAAAGAATAGAATTAGAATAGAGAGTGCTAGAGTTAGAGGGTCAAATAAAGATGGAAGAGATGTGTTTTT
>NW_015540837.1:4928-6691 GCF_001515605.1 Sinocyclocheilus anshuiensis | reverse complement strand
GGATTGAGTTGGGCAGGTCATTCCACCAGGAGGGAACAGTTCATGTAAAAGTCTGTGAAAGTGATTTTGTGCTTCTTTGTGATGGCACAATAAAGCAAAGTTCACTTGCAGAACGCAAGCTTCTAGAGGCACATAATGAATTTAGGTAAAGGGGTGCAGAGCCAGTGGTGGTTTTGTAGGCAAACATTAATGCCTTGAATTTTATGCAAGCAGCTATTGGTAGCCAGTGCAAATTGATAAACAGAGGTGTGACGTGCATTCTTTTCGGCTCATTAAAAATTAATCTTGCTGCCGCGAGTATAATAATAGTAATTATGCATGTAATTGTGTATAATTTACTGTTTTTACTTAAGGGCACTCTAAAGTAGTGTTACCAAAAATTGTAGTTAGTACTATAATCTAGTTATAAAAACGTGATCTCTAGTAATTATACTTGTAGGTAATAGTAACATTTAAGTAATAGTAATTATGCATGTAATTACGCATAATTTACTGTTTTTCCTTTAGTAAGTGTTACCGAAAATTTTTGTTTTTCCTCAATATTTAAGCATTTTCAGTAATCGGATATCGGTTTTGTAATATCAAATCTACCAATATGTTGTTATCGTTGTCTCAAAAACAGAAGTAAAACAATAAATGAATATCAGTTCTGCATATCGTGTTATCGGGCACAAAAACATGCAAATAGTCTATATTGGTATCGTTTTTAACATCCATGTTGACACTGTCTGCTCTAATACTACTCAACTATTGACTGTACTGGACTGTTTCGATCTTATTCAGAACATTAACTTTCCAACTCACACTCATGGTCATACACTTGATCTGGTCTGTACATCTGGTTTGAATAATATCTCCGTCAGTGGTCTGGCTATTCCTATCTCTGACCACAAGCTTATTATTTTTGATTTTACATGAATCTGTCCAGCCAAATGCACTGATAACAACTATTTCATATCGTCATGTAAATGCTGTTGATACCAGTACATTCTCTGCATCTGTTGCTTCCTCTGCTGTTCCTGAAGTTTTACATTTCACCTGTCCATCTATGATTTATGATATGTACCATTCTCTTATTTCTAACATCCTGGATGAGTATGCGCCAATTAGGACCAGGTCTGTTCTAGGGCTGGACAATAATTCAATATCAATATGTATCGCGATATAATTCTTTTCAATAACGGTGATATGATTTTTAAACACATTTCCGATATTTCGATATACATTACCAGTGTTTCCAATGCATTGATTTATTTGTGGCGTTTGACTTCGTTGAATAAACATGAGCACTGCACGTTTCAAAATCATAACGTGGCGCGGGTGTTTTATATGAATGTATCTCTGAAGGGAACCGACTGTCTTCAGAAAAGTTTCGATGACATTTTCATTTTATCTGATAAAGTAGCATTCATGAGCGGAGCTGCTTTGATTACAGCTGTTACCGGAGAAACAGCAAGTTCTACCGCTCTCAAGGCACCTCCTGCTGGCAGACAATCAGTTTGCATTTTAAATAAGCCCGTCTCTAGCAGCATGTTTTTGTTGTTGCTCTTTTTTTTTCTGCAGCAACTCCGAGCACTTTTCATATTCTTTATCCTGGCTGAAGCACATTTGTTTCAATCTATAACAATAATCAGCCGTCCTACATTACCAGTCAAAAGTTTTTGAACAGTAAGAGTTTTAATGTTTTGTTTTTTTGTAAGAATTCTCTTCTGCTCACCAAGTCTGCATTTATTTGATCCAAAGTACAGCAAAAACAGTAAAAT
>NW_015540837.1:3911-3991 GCF_001515605.1 Sinocyclocheilus anshuiensis | reverse complement strand
TTCAGATAAATCAGATAAATGCTGTTCTTCTGAACTTTCTATTCATCAAAGAAACCTGAAAAAATTCTACTTCAACATAA
>NW_015540837.1:383-3455 GCF_001515605.1 Sinocyclocheilus anshuiensis | reverse complement strand
CTGTTTTAAATAGTGTTCATATCGATATCGGAATTATATCGTATCGACCGAAATTAAGAAATATATTGTGATATAAATGTTGGCCATATCGTCCAGCCCTAGTCTGTTCCCATATCTCACTCCTGTCCTTGGTTTAATGCAGAGCTACGTGCTCTGAAGGCAAAAAGCAGACAACTTGAACGTCTTTTTAGGAAAACGGGAATACAAAATTCTTCTGCTCACCTTTAAGGCACTCAAAGGTCTTGCTCCCTCCTATCTTTCCGACCTACTTTCTTCTTATATACCTTCTCGCGCACTCCGGTCTTCTAATTCTGAACTTCTTTGTGTACCTAGGTTCCGCCTATCTTCAATGGGCGGCAGGTCCTTCTCTGTTACTGCACCCAAACTTTGGAATTCACTTCCCCTGGCACTCAGAACAGTCACCTCTTTCAGTGAATTCAAATCAAAGCTTAAAACTTATTTGTTTAATCAACACTATCACTAATGTACATTGTGTATTTGTCTGTTTTGTTTTCTGTTTCTGTCTTTTCTACATAATCTGTGTTATATGCAACTGCATTATTTGTAACTGAATTGGGCAAATGTCCAATGAAATTGTTTCTTTGTAATCAGTATTTGCTGCTTTGGTGTACCTTGTAGAGCGTCCTTGAGCTTGGGAAAGGCGCTATATAAATTAAATATATTATTATTATTATCGTGTTATTAATAATATAAAAGTTATATAAAAGTTATATAAAAATTGATCTCTAGTAATTATACATTTAAGTAATTTAAGTAAAAGTAACATTTAATAGTAATTATTCATAATTTACTGTTTTTACTTTAGTAAAAATAAATTTGTAACAAGGTCACTGTAAAAATAAAGTGTTAACGAAAAAAAAAATGTTTCCGTTATTTAAGCATTTGACCATATTCGGATATTGATTTTGTAATATCAAATCCACCGATGTGTTATAATTGTGTCAGTGCATATCGGTTATCGTGCACATAAACATGCAAATAATCTGTATCGTATCGGTTATAAAATAATTGATCTGTAGCAATTAAATAATATAAGTAATATTAATTATGCATAATTTACTTTTCGATTACATTTGACCTAACTTTATCACATGGATTTGAATAGGATTATTTTGTACCATATTGATAAAAATAGGAAGAGAAAGAAAACACATTTTATTGTTTGTTATATACAACATGAAGTGCATTAAACATTACTTTAAGTCAGGGTTTCCCAAACTGGAGTTTGTGAGTTTATGAAAAGCTAATAATTTAAATCATAAAAATGTCAAATTAAAGAAACAAACTGCTTTTAAAATTAAGACAATCAAAATAAAACCCTTTGGGTGAACTCTCCCTTTAAGTTGATCTTTGCTGTGGTTTTGATTGAACAGTATGTTGAGGGTGTGTTCTGATTGGTCAGTAGACATGTGGGAGGTGCCGTTTGAGGAGATCTCTGAGCTGCAGTGGCTGGGAAGCGGAGCTCAGGGTGCCGTGTTCCTCGGGAAGTTCCGCTCCGAAGAGGTCGCCATCAAGAAAGTCCGAGAGCAGAAGGAGACGGATATCAAACACCTGCGCAAGCTGAAGCACCCCAACATCATCAGCTTCAAGTAGGTTGCAATGAAAAACCAGCTAGTCGCAGTCAATATGCAGTTTTGAGTTTGAAACTAAAGCGTGCTGTTTGTGTTTCAGGGGTGTTTGCACGCAGGCCCCGTGTTACTGCATCATCATGGAGTACTGTGCTCAAGGGCAGCTGTACGAGGTTCTCAGGGCCGGTCGTAAGATCACACCGCGGCTGCTGGTGGACTGGGCCTCAGGGATCGCCAGCGGCATGAACTACCTGCATCTCCACAAGATCATCCACAGAGACCTCAAGTCACCAAAGTAAAACCTGTGGGATTTGAGGATTATTTATTTACTATTATAGTATTTATATATAATATTTTGAATTAGCTTTTATCTTTATATTATTAGTAATTTAGTTATGTGCCTTTGTCATTTTTAATATTTAATATTATTTAAATTTTAATAGTTTTAATATATTTTAATATTAATATTTTTAATATTTAATATTATTTAAATTGAAATATTCATTTTATTATTTAATATTTACCTTTAATTCATTTTTTTTTTTCAGTATTAGTTGTAGTAATTTTTAGGGATGCACTGATACCACTTTTTCCAGTACTCGCCCGATACCGATACTTTTATTTTTGGTACTTGCCAATACCGAGTAACGATACCAATATTTTTATTGCATTTGTACATTTTTTAAATATTGGGTACAGAAACCAAAAGAGTATGTATAATGTTAGTTGGTTAACTTCATTTATCAAATAGATACAGTCAAACCTAAATTTATTCAGACACCTTCAACATTTCTCACATTATCACAGTTTATTCGCTATAGTTTAGAAAATGGTAATAAAATATAACAAGAACTCAGTTAAACGGAGTCAGAACAAATTCAGCTTGATAATGTCAGATAACTTTGATAGAAAGGTATGTAATGGATTACAATAAACCAAAAATTCTTCAGACAGCTGTTAGTATGACAATATTTACACAACTATCAATACTTAGTCGGGCAACCCTTAGCCTCAATGACAGCCTGTAGTCTCCTGGGCATGCTGTCATCCAGCTTCATGCAAACCTCAACCTCAGTGTTTTTTCCCAAACTCGGTCTGAATCATTTTTGGTCCCAAATTTTTTATCAGTTTTACTGGTAGTCCACTGTATGAAGAATTTTTGGGTATAATTTATCACGGTTTACTTTATTTTGCTATCCTCACTTACATAAATGAACTATAGTGTCCTGCACCCACTAAAAAAAAAAAATCTAAAATTATATCTGGTCTCTGAATCATTTTTGGTTTGACTGTATATCCTTCGGTTATTTTCACACTTAATTATGCCCATTAAAATGTATTTTACAAGTTTTTGTTACTGTCACTGTTCATTTTTTTGCTCTATGGTACATCATCTTTAATTTAATAGCATTAAAGCAGTGGCTTAGTACTGTAATCACGCGCTTAGCTGTAATAATGCAGGGAACCACTCGTTATAAATCTC
>NW_015540837.1:0-167 GCF_001515605.1 Sinocyclocheilus anshuiensis | reverse complement strand
GCGCAACGCCTGCACGTATTTGTACTGATGCAGAATGAGAGGACAGTAGTACAGCCTAGCGCATTTCACACAAGCTAGATTCACGACCTGAAAGTCGTGTATGCCTAAGATTGAAAATAAATTGTTTATAATGAATGCCCCTATAAATGGTCTTATTTTTACGATTT
>NW_015540836.1:182555-187192 GCF_001515605.1 Sinocyclocheilus anshuiensis | reverse complement strand
GCTTTCCAGAACTATCAGTATATTGTAAAATTAAAATTTTTATTAAAAAAAATATGAATATAAAACTTTTATCTAGCATATAAAATATTTAGATACTTGTTTTAATTATATTGTATTATAAATATATTATATACACCTTCAAATTCATACATGCATTTCATGCCCAATTTATTAAGAACATCTTTTTTCTAAATAAATAAATTCCTAGCTCTTCTTCATAATCATCTTCCACATCAGTGATGCTGACCACAGATTCTCATGTAACAGTAGAAGGGAAAGAGCAGTCTCTCTGTATGTGCACACATTTCTTCCATCCTTCTCTGTAAGTAGGTCAGGAGCATTTCTACAGTTCTCAGGCAGCTTCTGACACACTTTTCTTGGGCATTTAGTTCATGTCTTTTCTGAAGTGCTTTTGTGTGGTGATGGTCCCCGGAGATTTGTTCTTCCTGTTTCCTGCCCATGCAGCCACAAACTGCTATAGGTTGCCCTCAGTCTACTTGTTTAACGCCCACATCTGTGTCCATTAAAGCATGTTTCATCGCCACAATGACACTATATCCATTGACTTTTCTTAGCAGACAGCCACTATGTATTGATATTTTCAGTTAGAGATAATCTTATATTACCTGTAATTTGATCTATGTCGAGATCAATGTTTCATAGTGCTATGAAACCATTTGTAAGTAATTGATCATTATTGTGACAGCAAAATCACACATTTTATTTGTTAAGCTTTTTTATAACAGTTAAAGCTGTTATTCATAATAATAGGCCTATTTGGCTAAACTAAATCACCAATGCTCTCCAAAATAGTTTTACATGGAGTATAGTATGTCACTCTGTAGGACATGTCAACTTCCCAAGAGTATTTCACGTCCCATAAACACCATATGGCAAGAGAAAACGTCATGGGATTCAGAATGCATTTATATTGTGTTACTTTGCAGGTCCTTTGGGGTTTGTATTACACCGTATTATAAATCTATGAATCTATTTGAAATAAGATACACAGAAATCAATACTCAGTTTTGCTGACTCCCACCTCTATTACATAATGCATCCGGCTTCGCTACCGTTCGGACGTTCTTGCTTACTGCTCTGCGCTTTCTTTTATGTAAAGCACTTTGAATTACCATTGTGTATGAAATGTGCCATATAAATAAACTTGCCTTGCCTTGCCTTGCCTTGCCTAATGCAGTCAGGTCAGAGAAACATGGTTTATGTTTCATATAAGATTGTGTGTGAGTAGAGCGCATGATTACAAAATTTATGAAGAGACTCTGAACATCCTAAGAAATTATGATTATTTGATGTATTTCTGATAAATTAACTGCACATATTTTGAATTCAGATCTATAAACAATGTGTTTAATCACTTGCCTTGTATCAGCCTGCCAGCAAAATCATCAGGTCAGACAGAAGCTTCTACACCTAATCTGTGGCTGTAATGACTACACAATCATGAGAGTGGCACAAGCCACTGTTGCCCTTGTTGATATTCGCAATGCCTGCCATGCATGTTACTCACTTCTATTTCTGAAAAGTGTTTTCTGAAGTGTTGGAAAACTACTCATCTTAAATTCCGCATCCCAGCGGGCCTCGCAGCCATCTGTGATTTCAGCCTCTTTCTCTCCCCCTTTCTTCTCCTCCCTCTCTCCCACTCATTTACTCTGTCCGTATCTCTGTCCTTCGAGAGCATGAGACATCTGGAGTTGTGCTCCTGTCTTGTTGTGCTCTAATAGAACAGGCTGTTTAGGACTCTGTTCTCCTTCCTGAATTTCATTCTCATGAATGCGATTAATAGATCTCACTGAAGAGCCATGTCTCCAGGTAACCTCTCTAGATGTGCTCATGATTACCCAAACAGCTATTTACATGGGGTTTTGAGGTCCTTCTGTTTCAGCTTTCTTCATAATAACATCTGTGCATTTTGTACAATGTTTGTAAATATTTCATATATGGCTGCCAACTGATGCTTGATGAAAAATTCAATGCACCGATATTAAAAGTGT
Organism: Sinocyclocheilus anshuiensis; assembly: GCF_001515605.1. Classification (NCBI taxonomy): domain Eukaryota; kingdom Metazoa; phylum Chordata; class Actinopteri; order Cypriniformes; family Cyprinidae; genus Sinocyclocheilus; species Sinocyclocheilus anshuiensis. The sequence goes on along the minus strand of NW_015540836.1, from coordinate 185,180 downwards.
GTTATGTCCGAAAACTGATAAATCTTAATTATTACAATTCTACAATTTTGCCTAAATAAATGTAAGTAATCAAAATAAATAACTAATACAAAATATAAATAATTATATATAAATAATTTTAAATACTACAAGTGAATTTAGGCATCATAAAATAATGTACAATATGAAAAATAATATTCATTTTGAGATTTGCTAAAAATTACATTCAACAGTTATTTTTTGTGATTTTAATATTCATTTTAAGTCAGCATTGTTGTGGCAAAGATACAATTAAAGAGCCAACACTGACTGATTTCAGTAAATTAAATGATCTCTATCAGCCAATAACAAACATAGAACCAATAATGCGTCCCTAAATTTCATGTAATTAATCAGTACCTACATCAAAATGCATTTCCTGAGAGAACCCTTTAAATACGTTACATTTTTGTGGCAGACAAAAGCATTGAATAAGCATTACTTTAGAAGACGGTATATTGTTTGTTTTATTGTCCATATGAATTCATTTTGTAGTGCATTATCAAGAAACAAAAATCCTTCATCTTGACTGGATCAGTCTCAAGTGCTTCTTATCACATTACACATTAAAGTGTTAGTATTTGACATAAATGGCCTTCAGCATTTCACAATGATGGACTTTTAACTGTCTTCTTAAATCCCTAAATCCCTCAGTCTCAGCTACGTGCATAAACTGAAATGTGAAGCCGTTTTGGATTATATTTAATCTTTGCGTTTCTCTGTATTGGCAGACTTTAATATTAGTTTTTTTTTCAAGCCAGCATTAAAATATTTAAAGTGTCATTAACCATCATCTGTTAGTTTGAGCCGGGGATAAAGGCCATCTGGTAATTTCCCTCTCAGTTCAAGGGTCGTCTTCATTTGTTTCCTTTGAATATTCTGTGATCTCAATGAACTCTCTTTCTCATTTTTCACCACCTCTGCTGTTTTCTTTGAGTTCAATAAATTCGTTGTGCAGAAATCAGTGAAATGCACTATGGTAATGATCTCCCTTTGAAAATCACATCTGCATGTGTATGTGTGCACGCTTGAGCCGAGGCTGTTCCAGAAATTCATTTATCCCCGTCACCATGAGTGCAGATAAGGCGATGGTGGCTAGTTTGAAGAAGACTCCCTTGAAAATCTTTAAGCCCCTTTTCAAAGGATTACCCATAGTGGCATCGAACACTCGACAATGCATGCGGAGGTACTGAGGGACTAGCCGTAAGTTTAATTAGAAACATGGAGGGAGGTCGCTGGGCTATCTGCTAAAAAAATGAACACATTTTAGTCCCGGTCCTCGCACAGGCACTCTACTGTTAGGATGCAAGGACTTCAAAGCGAAGAGCTGTGTGGGTATCAGGATTTCAGCTCTGTTTGGTTTGCTTGGAGAGCTGTTTACAGACAGAACATGCTGGAAGCTTGGGCCGACCTTTCTGTAGGTTCTGTTTCAAACTCCTCAACTGTGCGGCGAATATAAAGCAATGTCAGAGTGAACATGTACACACTGCAAAATTTCAGATATGACAAACACACTTAAATGATGGAGTGAATCGCCTAAATCAGGGTTTCCCTTACTGGGGGTTTGTGAAGGAACTGCTGAAGGTCTGTGATGAAAAGCTAATAATTCATTGAATTAATAAAATGTAGAATTGCAATTTTAAAATAAAACAAAACACTTACTAAAAAATGAAATATTTTATTTGTTTACCTGCATGTCATGTGACCGTGAACTGACAGAGAACTGTGAACATGCGAATGTGTTGTTGAATTATTGAAATATTAATTTAAAATCTCAGGGGATATAAGTAAATATTTTAGCTCTGACAAAAAAGTTTGGTAATCCTTGCCCTAAATCATTAATGTGTGTGTATGGGTATGCACAGAGGCGTCATGCCCACTTAGATTTTTGAGCCAAGTGGATTTTGAATGCAGCTTCCAAAAGACAAAAAATAGCCGATTAATATTTTCTATATTTAATACAATCACACCGGCGTGATTATAACATTCAGTGCTTCATATCATCAGCTGCTAAATTCAAATCTGCGTTCGCTGGCTGGCGCTGAGACAGATACAGACGCGTTTTTACAGCACTACTGCATTAACCAATCACACACGATGCTGTTGAGCTTATGAATTCAATGATCCAATCAGAGGTGTTCAGATGAGTCATCGCTAAAATGCCGGTGTTTTCTTCACTCGCTCGCTGAATGAATACCTCTTTCTGGCGAATTCTCTCGTCAGAAACAACAAAGTGCAAATGTGTGTACGAATCTGTAAGATATTCATTTCATAGTGTAAACAGCTTCAGTGATTTTAATGGGAGTTTTTGAGAGTGATTGAACTAGACGGTTAGTAAAAATGTTCTTTGATAATGTAAATGTTCTTTGCTCTCTTTCTGTACTATGAAAGTGTTATGATTAGTAGCAATGCAATGCAACGTGCAATGTTTTTATTCACATTAACATTCAATGTTAAATTCACATTAAATATAAACTCAGTCGTATTAAAATATGTTATGGCATGACATCCATATCTGTTAATTAATAAACAGACAGGTTTTTATGCATAGTTAATAGATTACATTATTAGGTTACTTTGACCATCGCCCACTATAGATCAACATAA